>NC_056737.1:7337578-7637578 GCF_019279795.1 Protopterus annectens | reverse complement strand
GCAAAATCTTTTCCCCCTTATTTTGGGGGTCTGCATAGAAAGTAGGCAAATGAATAGTTTGGTTTAAAGCCACACTAGAAACCACCTTAGGCATAAAGGAAGGATTTGTACGTAATGATACCCTATCCTTATGGAAAATCAAAAAGGGCTCTACTGCCATAAGGGCCTGCAACTCAGAAACCCTTCTTGCAGAAGTAATAGCCAACAAAAAAGCAGTCTTCCATGACAAGTATTTCAATTCAGCAGTAGCCGCAGGCTCAAAAGGTTGTAGAGTAAGTTTCTCCAACACAAAATTGAGATCCCAAGCAGGAGTAGGAGCTCTACGTGGGGGTCTTATATTCTTTGCCCCTCTAAGAAATTGCTTGAACAAAGGATGCGAAAACAATGGTGGGTCACAATCATAGTGAGCTGAAATTGCTGCAGCATGAATCTTAATGGAAGAGAAAGACAAACCTTTGTCCAGTAACTCAGTAAGATATTGAAGAGCCACACCTAAATTTGGCTCTGTAATCTCCAAATTGTTTGCTGCACTCCAAAACAAAAATCTCTTCCATTTTTCTGCGTACACTTTCCTTGTACTAGGTCTTCTGGCTTCCATAATCACATTTAAAACTTGTTGAGGAAGCTGAGACCTGCTGTCTTTCAAAACAGAATATGCCAAGCTGTTAGATGTAGAGAGTGAAGCTTGACATTGAGCAGATGACCGTCCCTCTGAGACAACAGGTGTGGAATCAAGGGTAAAGGCCATGGAGGCTTCCTTACCAGACTCCTCAGTAATGGGTACCAGTGCTGCCGAGGCCAATCTGGAGCTATTAAAATCATCCTTGGCTTGTCTTGTCTGACCTTTAGAAGCACCTTTGGAAGAAGAGGCAGAGGTGGAAAGGCATACACATGAAGATTTTTCCAACTGAAAGAAAGAGCATCCACTTTCCAAGCTGTGTGATGAAATCCTTTCGCAAAACTTTGGCAGCTGGTGGTTTAGTGGAGAAGCGAACAGATCTATGTCTGGAGTTCCCCATGACACTGTCAATGTTTGAAATACATGAAGATCCAGTTTCCACTCGTGGGGATCCATGATTTGTCTGCTTAATACATCTGCTAAGGAGTTCTGTGCTCCCGGCAGAAACCTTGCCTGAAGAGTTAGTTGCAGACTGAGCGCAGTCTCCCATAAAATCATTGCTTGTCTGCACAATGGGTAAGAATGTGTTCCCCCTTGTTTGTTGATGTACCACATGACAGTTGTGTTGTCTGTTAGAATCAACACCTGCCCTGGAAGAAGTAACTCCTTGAAAGCAATTAATGCAAACTGAACTGCTAACATCTCTTTCATGTTGATATGTAGATGCTGTAGTCTGGCAGGCCACTTGTCTTGTATCCACTTTCCATTTAGATGAGCTCCCCAAGCAACATCTGAGGAGTCTGTCGTTAGAATCTGACTTGCCTCTGGCCGGGTCACAGAGAGTCCCTTGTTTAGGTGACATTCCTGAGCCCACCACAAAAATTCCTTTTGAATGCAAGGTATTATTTGAATGACAGTGTCCAAATCCTGGCAGTGCTGTGTCCACAGATTTTTGAGATACCATTGTAGCTTCCTCATATGCAGTTTGGCATTGGGAAGTACCAGAATACAAGATGCCATGAACCCTAAGGCTTGAAGGACTGTCCTTGCAGTCAGCCCGGACTGAAGAGATAGATGATGGAAGTAACTGGAAAGATTCTTTTGTTTGTCCGGGGTTAAAAAGGCCATCTGGGCTGCTGTATTCAGTCTCACACCCAGAAAGCACATGTCTTGAGAGGGTACTAGACTGGACTTTATTTCGTTCACAGAATACCCTAGGCATCTTAGCACCGCTATGACATATTCCAGATGCTGTAGAAGATCTTCTTTTTCTTGAGCCAGAATCAGGCAGTCGTCCAAGTAAGGATAGATTTGGATTCCTTTTAACCTGAAGTAAGCTATCACTGGAGCCAGAACCTTTGTGAATACTCTGGGCGCAGTAGATAAGCCAAAGGGCAATGCAGAGAACTGATAATGAGAGTTTCCAGCTCGAAAACGCAGATACTTCCTGCAACTTAGTCTGATTGGCACATGAAGGTAAGCTTCCTTGAGATCTAAAGTTACCATCCAGTAATCTTTGCCCAGCAGAGGTAAAAGCTGTTGTAACGTCAACATTTTGAACTTGGGAATGTCCAGATAAGTGTTGAGGATAGATAAATCCAAAATTGGTCTCCACGTGTTCCCCTTCTTTGGTACTAGGAACAGGCGAGAATAAAATCCTAGGCCCCTTTCTGACACAGGGACTGGCTGAATGGCCCCTATTTGGAGTAACTGAGAAATTTGCTTGTGAGCCTCTTTCCTTTGTGGAGGAGGAACGTCTGGCATGCCTTTGAAAGGGGGCAATGTATGGAAATAAAACCTGTAACCGTGGTGAATGATATCCAACACCCATCTGTCTTGAGTAATTAAATCCCAATTTTCTTTGAAAAGAGACAGTCTTCCTCCCAAAGGAGCTGCCAGGCGAGAATCTACTGGCAGCTGAAAAGGCAGGTCATTGGGTCTGTTTACGAAAGGACTGACCCCTGCCCTCACCAGAAGTCTGAGCAGGTGAACTCCCTGTTCTAGGCCTAAAAGAACCTTGAGCTCTGCCCCTACCACGTCTAGACCTACCCCTAGACTGGGAATCATAAGCAGGATATGTCCATCCCTTAGTAGGCCAATTTCTACTAAACTTCGGTGGCTGCACCTGCAAAAAATCTTTAACAGTTTGCATAGACTTAGCTTTGTCCTCCATTTTCTTTAAAACTGCTTCCACAGGCGAACCAAACAACACATCAGACTGTAAAGGAGCATCCAAAATCCTTGTCTTAACATGTTCAGCTAAATTCTGATCCCTCAACCAGGCATGCCTGCGAAGAACAGAACTAGTGGCAGCCACCCTCGAGGAGGCCTGTACAGCATCAAAACCACATTGCAAAGAATGCTTACCCACTTGTTCAGACACATGAACTAAATCCAGCAACTCTTTACATTCAATACCTTCCGCCAAAGCATCCACCTTAGATTTCAATTGTGAAAGGAGATAATTTTGATATTTTAACATGTGAAACTGACAATTCAACGCCCTCATGGCTAAAGTGGAAGTAGTATACACTTTCTTACCCCATCTATCCAAAGCCCTTGCCTCTTTATCAGAGGGCACAGGATTTTTAACAACAGAGGCCTTAACACCTTTAGGTCCCTGAGAAACAGTTTCCGGGTCTGCCCTAGGACTCTTAAAAAGATACTTATGAACTTCAGGCACCCTATAGTACCTATCAGGTTTAACAGGAGCAGGAGGCAAAGAGTCAGGGTTCAGGGAAGCCTCTGCAAAAACATCTTCCACCACATTCAACACAGGAAGTATAGCTAAGGGCCTATGCTGGGGTAAAAACAAGAATTCCCTAAGCCTTTTCCTGGAATCAGAGTAATCTTGGCCTTCCCATTTAAAGTGCTCCCGCATGGAATGCAAAGTCTCTGAAAATGAGAAATCCTCAGGAGGAGAAGCTGTAGGAGTGGAATCATCCACATCAGAATCAGAATAAGGAGGATACTCCTGCAAGTCTTCCGCAGAAGACTCAGAAGCCTCTGAACACTGTTCAAAACTCTCAAACTCAGGTTCCACCCTAGGCCTCTTATCAGGAGGGGCCATAGAACCTCTAATCATAGTAATCAAATCTTCTGCCATTTTAAGCATATGTTTCTTAGGCACAGAACCTGAAGTGCTAGGAGAAGCCCCCACTGAAGCTAAACTTGGCCTACCTCTCAAAGAGGTTTTGGAAACAGAAGGAGAGGCTCTAACTACCTTGGGAAGAGAGGGAAGAACAGTTACTTGAGAAGCCCCCTCAGCCTGGCCTACCTCCTGAGAGGGCACATCCTGTAACAGTAAAGTCTCTGCCTGAGACTCCAAAGAAACCCCTGGCAAAACCTCTGGCTCCACTGAGCCTTCTAAAGAACCGACGTCCTGGACTGCCGGTATCAACCCTAGACTTTGCTGTTTTATCCTTGCGCTTCTTGGATGAAGCGGGCGTCGGAGCATCCGACGGCATTTTATAATTACAACGCTTCCCAAACACTAACCGGGCACAGTCTAACCTTCTCTTAATAGTGCGTTTGTTAAATCTAGCACAAGAGCGGCATCCAACAACGTCGTGCTCAGGCCCTAAGCAAGGTATACACAAAGTATGGTAATCCCTATGAGGTATCTGTTTCCCACAAGAAATACAGTTATTCACTTTTTCTGACATCCGGTTAAATACTGAGGCAAGAAAAAACCAAAACGTTCCCCAACGGGGTACTTAGCCAACTTTGATTCGGTCTGAAACTCCGACTTCAGAAAATTTCAGAACGCCAACCTGCACTCGCAAAACTGCTTCTGCATCGGACCATGCGGCAAAAAAGACTAAGGATATGACGTCGGTCATGCGCATTAGTACCCTGACGTCCTGACGTCAGTCTAATGCGCCTTGACCGACGTCAGCCATATACTTTGGTATTCGGGCCGACTGGACAGCGGACTACCCAATGGTTAGGACTGCAGCAATGTGGAATGAAGAACATCAGCACTACAGATGCGATGTTTGCGCTGAGAGTGTTGATGTAGAAGTAAAGAGAAGGTCAGAAGTTGCATTATATCTTTGTGGACATAGAGAAAACATTAGACAGGGTGCCTAGAGAGGAGTTGTGGTGTTGTATGTGGAAGTCGGGAGTGGCACATAAGTATGTAAGAGTTGTACAGGATATGTAGGAGGGTAGTGTGACAGTGGTGAGTTCTGTGGTGGGAGTGACTGATGCGTTTAAGGTGCAGGTGGTATTACATCAAGGGTCATCTCAGATCCCATTCTTATTTACGGTGGTGATGGACAGGTTGACAAACGAGATCAGACAGGAGTCCCAGTGGACTATGATGTTTGCAGATGACATTGTGATCTGTAGTGAGAGTAGGGAAAAGGTTGAGGAGACCCTGGATAGGTGGAGATGTGCTTTACAGAAGAGAGTAATGAAGGTCAGCAGGACTAAGACATAATATACGTGTGTGAATGAGAGGGAGGATAGAGAAATGGTTAGAATGCAGGGAGTAGAGTTGGTGAAGGTGGATGAGTTTAAATACCAGGGATCAACAGTTCAGAGCAATGGTGAGTGTGTAAGTAAGGTGAAGAAGAGAGCACAGGCATGGTGGTGTGGATGGAGAAGAGTGTCAGGAGTGATTTGTGACTGACTGGTACCAGTAAGAGTGAAAAGGAAGGTCTACAAGATGGTAGTGAGACCAGCTGTGTTATATGGGTTGGAGATGGAGGCATTGACAAAAAGGCAGGAGTCAGAGCTGGTTGCGGCAGAGTTAAAGATGTTAAGATTTGCATCGGGTGAGACAAGGATGGACAGGATTAGGAATCAGTATATTAGAGGGTCAGCTGAGGTTGGACGGTTTGGAGACAAAGCCAGAGAAGCGAGATAGCATTGGTCTGGACATGTGCTGAGGAGGGATGCTAAGTATATTGGGGAAAAAGATGCTAAGGATGGATCTGCCAGGTAACAGGAAAAGAAGGCCTAAGATGAGGTTTATGGATGTGGTGAGAGCGGACATGCACGTGGTTCATGTGACAGAGCAAGATGCAGAGGACAAAAAGAAATGGAAACAGATGATCCGCTGTGGCGACCTCTAACGGGAACAGCCCGAAGAATAATTCCAGTCCCCTTCCAGTATAGCAATTCCCAGATTAAAATTCAGTGAATTCACGCTTAATTTGATTTATAACTTGTATATTTTTTAAGGAGAAATGTAGGCTATAGCTAATGATATTTCATACCCTGCAAAATTCCTCTTAGCATTGCAAATCTACTATATTTGTCTTTATTATTCTCCTCAATTCATGCTTTTCTTGATCAGTATTAGGACCCCTCTTTCCTTTTATTTTGCAGTGCTGAAAAATTAATTATTCCTGCATTTTTAACCATGGTTTCATGTTCTTTTTCTCAAAGCTGGATCTTGCACAACTATTTGACTCGCAATTAGAAATATGGATAAGGGCCTTATAAACTTTTCTGTAGTAACACATTAAAGCTCCATGGGGTATTTATATGCTGATCCTTCAGACTTTATAATATACTTCAAATGTAAAAAAAAAAAAATCTAGGATTTTGTTTTTTTTTAACTATGTACTAGAAAAGCTTTCTGCTGTGCATCTTGTAGAGCTATTGATCTTTGTTAGCACATGTTTATGTTGCAGTACATCCCATTTGTCATCTCTTAATTTTCCCTCTCCAGCCTATCCTGCAGTCCTGCTCTATTTTGCTGGCCAATGCTGAAGTGAAATTAGAGTATTGCCTCTTACTTTTCTAAGTATTAATGCATTTACTCAACAGAGAGTCTATTTTTCTAGTGCTAAGAATTATTTTCCTCATGATTATCTGCAAAGCTTCAGGATTTATGAGGTCAGCCCCACTTCTTATGTAAATTGCCCTACAGAGATTATAACTGCTATGTTCCATGTCCATTCCTGAGTTTTGTGAGCTGATAATTGCAGAGCTTCCTTGTTTGAGGAAATTGGGCGTTAGGGCTGTCTTTTTCCCATCCTCTCCCAGCTGTCTGCCACTGCCTTAATTCTTACACAATTAAGCTTTCTACTCGGTTACAACCTCTCCTACCAAATCATGCATCTAATGTGGGTGAAGACAGACTTTGAATCTTCCAGAAGCAAGAAACATGACTTAACAATAAATTTAGTAGTGCCCACCACAGTCATTATATTAATGTCTCTGAATCTATTATGTGAATCTTTAAATGTCTTGGCACATCCCCTTGGACTGGGTCTAAGAAAACTTGTATTATTTGGACCAGATATTCTTTAGGGGCTGTCTATCCACTTCCAGTCTCTGCTCCCCTTCCTACCCAGTAATTCACTTAGAGCCTCAAAACATGGACTTATCATACAATGATACAATCCTAAGGGGAATAGACACATGCTAAAAATCCTGAAATAGAGATATGAAATTTAAATATTCTCCCCATCCCCAAAAGTTACACTATTTACATTAATTTTTCTGTTTTCTCTGCAGCTGTTTGAGTGCATATATTTTAAATACTTTTGAGAAATAATTTTTTTTACTTTGTCTTAGCATGATATATTAAAACGTGTTCAAAATGCACTATTAGTTCACTAAGAGATGCACTACATAACTTTTCGGGTTTAATCTTCTGTCAGTGTTTGTTTCTCCATCGTAATGTCCCCTGTCTAGTCCCTAACAAAACCAGTCTGAGAATTCTCTCATTTCTGTTTTTGTCCTGCATATTTCTTTGCAAGACAAGAAACTGCTTTGCAAAGGAGTCTTTATCATTGAGGGCAAGATACCTCTTAGATAGTATGTGTATGGTCCGCTGAGGCATTAATTCCCTCTTCATTGCCCAAGTCATTCCTCCTTCCAAGCTCATTCCATCATGCTTGCTGGATCTGTAAATAAATTGGGAGCTAAGTAAAAGCAGACATTTTATCAGCGCTGGGTAAATGAGCTTAAAACCAAGGTGCCTGTACATCCTAATACATGGCAGATGGTTAACTCATTTGAACTTTGTCTGAGCCAGAAGATAGGCTGATAAATTCAGCTCCAACTTTACTCCTCTCTTCCTCTAAACCTTCCCTCAGGAAATATCATCAAATATAACTCCCCTTACTATCACTAGGGAACAGGTCCTTAATGCTCTCTCTAAGACCAAGAACACTGCATCAATGGGCCCAGACAATATCCTAGGATACCTTCTAAATAGCATGAAGCATAACCTATCAGGGCCTCTGGAATTACTATTTAACTTTAGCCTCCAAATAGGCTTTGTACCTCATGAATAGAGAAAGGCAACAGTCATCCCTCTACACAAAGGTGGACCATCTACAGACCCTGGAAACTACAGGCACATAAGTCTCACAGTCTTATATGTAAAGTCATGGAAACAATTAACATGGAGATGATCAATAGAGATATAGTAAAGCTCCAGACACTGGACCCAACCCAGTTTGGTTTCATCAAGGGTAGATCATGCCTACTCAACCTATTGGACTTATTTGAGAAGGTCACCAAAGCAATGAATGAGGGCAAAATCGATCACACTGCCTACCTTGACCTGGCCAAGGCATTTGACACAATACCCCACTCGGGCATTGTTGACAAACTCAAGAGATTAGGTACAAACCTGTATGTAACCCAGTGAATAGCCAACTGGCTCATAGACAGGACCAAATAAGTTAGAATTGAGGAGTCCACCTCTACAAAGAGGCCGGTCATAAGTGGAGTCGCTCAGGGATCAGTACTTGGACCGCTCCTTTTTGGCATTTACTTCTCAAAAGTCAAAGCCAATGTCAGTGGTCTCTGGCTGACTAAATTTGCAGATGATTGCAAATTAGGAGCTGTCACTGAATCCCACACACACAAATGTTCTCCCGCAGGGGCTGACACAAACAAACAAACAACTGGTGTGAGAGTCATGGACTAAAACTAAATGCCAAGAAATGCATAATAGTATCCTTTGGGAAGTCATCCATCCCTGATAACTATCACATTGACAACACACCCCCTAGAGTTGACCCAGTAGTCAGGGACTTAGGGACACAGATAGATGGTAATGTAGCCTTTGATCATCATGTGTCCACAGTGGTGAGGAAATCATTCTATGTTGTGCAACCTGTAAACAAAGGTATAGCATCTAAGTCCAAGGAAGTCATTGTTCCGACAACTGGAATGTCTATCACATTGACAACACACCCCTTAGAGTTGACCCAGTAGTCAGGGACTTAGGGACACAAATAGATGGTAATGTAGCCTTTGATCATCATGTGTCCACAGTGGTGGGGAAATCATTCTATGTTGTGCAACTTGTAAACAAAGGTATGGCATCTAAGTCCAATGAAGTCATTGTTCCGACAACTGGAATGTCCACAGAGTTTCCTCACTAAAAAAATATGAGGCATAAGTAATATGTGCTGTGCAGACTTCCTTAAGGCCCTGTCCCTGTATTCTATCTCCTACAGGCTTTTGAGGGGAGTTCTATGCTTGGTATACAGAGCATTATCAGGCCCCACTCTGATGGCCCTCCTGCATATCCACAAAACAAACAGTACCAGAATCACCCATTCTAAAGATTTAAACCTTGCCTGTGATATAAATAGGACCTGCTGCAGAGATAGGTATGTATCCCAGAGACTACCCCATCTATGGAACAGGCTCCCTGTCCATGTGAAGCAGAGTTCCTCTCTAATCCAATTGAGTGCAACTTGGACAATTGGATGGGAAATTGAAAATTCATCCCTGGTTTGGCACCTATGTCTCTGATGCAAACAGGTGACCTGTAAATGGTTCATCTCCCAGGCCTGTGCTTATACTTATCAAGGGTATCAGAACTTGTCAGAGATTTGGGATGCATGGCTAGGCTTAAAAAGGCCCTTGTGGTCGTTAGGCTAGTAAACACCTATGAAGTCGAGTAGCCTTTTTCAATGAATATTCTAATGCTTCCGGTCTTTAGGATGGTATTGTTTTCCCAAGGTCTCTAGAGGGTATTGTTTTTGTGTTGAAAATGGTGAAATTTTTACCAGGATTGACTGTGGTTACCTCACTGCATGCGCTCAAGGGGTTTAAACACACTGCTCTTTTGGCCCTCATCTTCATAGGAATTTTCATCAATGAACTTAAAGCATTTCTGCATCATCTTTGCAGTTCCTCCAACCTGTTCTAGAAATGCTGCGAAATGTGTAGGTTCTGTTCTCCAGTATTACAATTCTTTAGGCCATATCCTCTTCTTTGGTTTCTTGCTCAAATAAGTCTTCCTGTAGTGTTTCCCAGAGCTTTCATTTTTGTTCTCATCTGAGTGGTTTGAAATGGTATTTTCTATCTTCTGCTGTTATTTATTTGTTGAAATGTAGTCAAGGAAGGTACCAGTGATTTTTAAGATCTCTGCATGCATGCCTATTATTTTTCATTTAGTGCTTCTGAAGTTATTTAACTTGACTTGGCCATGCTGCAAGTTAGTTCCTACCATTCGACCACAGTATGTAATGTCAATCTCTGCCAACAGCGAGTCTTTTCCTTTCTTTCAAGTATTTTTTTCTTTGGCGTTACTCTCTGGGATGACGTGTTCTAAAGCTTCATGACTTTGAAGCTATAGTTAAAGGACTTTAAATATTTTTCTTGTTTTTGAACTACCAAGACTCTGACAGTGTTACATTGGTTCTCGCAACATGAGCTGCCTACCAGAAGTCTTATTGTCACTGTGTTTTTCTTGCTGAGCACACAAAGAAGGGCTTTGACAGGAATGCACATCAACATAAAGAAAATATTGGAGCTCTTATTGGGAATTCAGTTTAAATTAATAGATTGAGGCTGGCAGGGCTTACACAGCCTGGCATCTGAAACTTTCCCAGCCTACTGACCCTTCCATTTACTTGCAGTACAAGCAAAGACCCTTTTCAGATCATTTTTTCTACAAGCTGGATGATCTCCAATTTCAAATATACTGAAAGGCTACCTCTAAGAGTTTTAATTATGTTTTGGATTTAAAAAAATCAGTGTCCAAGTTACTCTTTTCCAAGTTGTTTACCTTTCCAACTATTATTTTTGTAGTTTTTAGGTTAGCTTGTTCCACTTTTTCTTGCCTTTATCAAGTAAGTGACCAACTTCCTTCCATCTCTTTCAGACATTTCCTGCCTCACCCAGGCATCTTTTTAAAGTACTTATGCAGTTATAGTAATTTCTTCTGAAATATGCTTTTGTAGCTGCTTTTTGCCAGCTTGTAGTCACTATGCATACCAAAGATACAGAATAGTTGATGTGTAGTTTTGGGCAAGACACCCCCTCTCAACAAACGTGCGGTATGTATTTCAGGCAGTAAACATTTACAAGACGATTGTGTTTGCCACTCATTTAAGTTTTCATAGGTTTATACTAGGCTATCTGCCCCAAGGCATTTATAAGCCTAGCCCGAATTTTTGTGGCTTACACCACCCCTTATATGAAAAAATACTGTACCCATTAGTTTGTTGTGCCTCTGTCCAGCAGTGACACAGAGATGATTCCTGGGGTAAACCTACGATCTCCCATCCACAGGTCAAGATTTCTCTTGAACAGAGCCAGCGAGGTGCTCTGCCTCACATGGACCGGGACTCTATTCGACAGCATAGGGAGTCTCTGAGTGATAAATCTATCCCTCCAGCACGTCCTATTTATATCCGTGCTAAGGTTTAAGTCACTTGCTCTAGTGGTTTTGGTGGATTTGGATTTTTGAGGTGGAGCATGTCCATTAATTCTGGGTTGGACATGGCCTTGTATGTCAGGCACATGTCACCTCTGAGCAGACGGTATGCGACTGAATAGAGCTGGAGTTTCTTCAATCTGGCAGCATATGACAGATTTTGGAGTCCCTTTATCCTTTTGGTGAGAAACTTTTGGGGTCTCTCCAATTGCTGCAGATGTCGGGCGAGATACATCCCGAATGGGGCATTGTACTCGATCATTGGTCTGATAAGTGAAGAGTACAGGGGAACAATGACCTCACTAGATCTGGATGTGAATCCCTTCATGATCAGGTGGGCAATGTAGAAGGTCTTTCTAACCATTTTAGCAACGCGAGTGTCAAAAGAAAGGCCACTGTCAACCTGGGTCCCCAGGTCCCTGATCACTAGTGGATTGCCACCTATATGGTAGCTTGGGGTTACCTTGTTTTTCCCAAAGGGTATGACTATACATTTTTTGGCGTTTAACTTCAGGCCATGGCTCTGGCACCAGCTATCTGTTTCCGTGAGTCCCTTCTGAAGGATATCCGTGTCCGATGCACTTTCCACTATGGCGCCCAGTTTGCAGTCGTCTGCAAACTTTGTCAGCCAAAGTCCTCCCATGTTGGCCTGTACTTCTGAGAAGTAGATGCCGAACAATAGGGGGCCAAGGACCGAGCCCTGTGGGACACCACTTGTGACCGGCTTGGAGTCGGACATAGCGCCAGCAACTCTAACCCTGTGGGTTCTGTCCTTAAGCCAGTTTGCAACCCATCTTGTGACATATGGGTTTACATTTAAGCTGGTAAGTTTTTCTACAATACCCGAGTGGGGTATTGTGTCGAAAGCCTTTGCAAGGTCAAGGTAGGCTGTATGGACTGCCTTTCCCTCATCAATGGCCTTGGTGACTGTTTCGAAGAAGTCAACCAAGTTCAAAAGGCATGATCTTCCCTTGAAGCCAAACTGGGTTGGGTCCAATGTCTGCAAGTCCCCTATATCTTTGTTTATGAGCTCCATTATGATCCCCTCCATAGCTTTGCAGACTAGACTTGTTAAGCTTATGGGGCGGTAATTACCAGGGTCCGTAGAGGCACCGCCTTTGTGGAGTGGGACCACAGTTGCCGTACGCCACTCCTTGGGCACGTATCCTGTGGTAAGGCTGAGATTAAACAGCTGCCTTATGTGTGGGTTTAATTCCTCATTTAGCTCGTGTAGCACACAGCCGGGGACACCATCCGGTCCCATTGATGCTGTGTTTTTAGCTTTAGAGAGAGCAGCTTTCGCATTTCAGATGTCTGGGAGGCTACACTCCGCTGGGATAGTTATCTCTCCTTTAGGGGGGGGGGGAGGGGGGTGAAGTTTGCACTGAACCTGTCTGCCAGTATGTTGGCAATGTCTGTGGGTTCAGTGATTTTTGTATCATTTTGGACTAATTCTGAGCATATCTGGGAGTTTCCACCCAGGTTCCTAACATAGCTGAAAAAGGCCTTATGATTGTCCTTTGAATCCATGGCAATTTTTCTCTCAAAATTGGCCTTAGTTGATTTTATGAGTGCTCGTATTTTTTTACTAATAATGATCAGGGGTGACTTCCCTTTTATGGATTTTGTTCTATCATGTAATAGCTTTCTCCTCTTATTGTAAAGTTTGTTAATGGCTGGGGTCCACCAGACTGGACGTTTGCCCTTTGTGGAAAGAGTCTTGGTTTTATTTGGGATTGCCTGATCCATGCAGTCCTGGACGTGTTCATAGAAAGCATTTGTAAGGGCTTCCGCAGCTTGGGTTGTGATTTCCACTGTCTCAGGTGCCTTGAAGGATACCACACCAGTCTTGAGTAGTGTGAAGTTTGCTTTAGAGAAGTTCTTCACTGTGGTCTTTTTTGTTTGGGGTGGGGGCGGGATGTGGATTTCCAGTGAGATTAGTTTATGATCAGATCTCACTAATGAGGGATATACTTCTGGTGTGGAGCATTTTGTCCCCATGTTTGTGATAATGAGATCTAGTACATTTTCTCCTCTCGTGGGAACAGTGACTAGCTGTTCCATGGCATTTGAATTTATGAACTCCAGGAACCGTTGGGCTAGAAAGTTAGGGCTTGAGTAATGTTCCCAGTCTACATTCGGGTAGTTGAAGTCACCCAATATGATGGTGTTTGGAGATACATTTATACCCTCCAGTGTCTTCAGGAAGGCTGTGTGGGGTTCCTGAGATTGAGAGGGTGGCCTGTAGCATGCTACAATTTGTAGAGCAGTTTTGCCTATGGTTAGTTGCACCTGGATGGTTTCGAGCTTGTGTGTTGCCACCAACCTGGAGGTGTGGGTATCCTTTATGAATATGGATACACCTCCTTTTGTGGTGTGGTCCGGGTTTTGGGGCGGAACGCATGATATGAGGTAAAACCTAATAGTGCCGGGTGCTCTCAGGAGCCTTGAACCAGGTTTCAGTTACAGCACAGACATCGATGTTCTCCATACTGAGAAGGGCCTCGAGTGCGTGCATTTTGAGATTTAGACTTCTGGCATTGAGCAGCATTACCCTCAGTTTCTTTCCATTTTTGTTTTCTAGGGTGGTAGGTTTAGAATTTGAGCCTTGCCTAAAAAAGGCACTATGGGGGTGGCAAGAGCCTTAGCCAATATCCGGAATCCCAGGGGTGACAGGTGCAAGCCGTCCCTTGTGAAGCAGCGTGGCTTGTCAAGCATGTCATCCCAGGCAGACAGACACTGGATCCCCTTTGAATGACACCAGACATTAAGCCAATTGTTAAAGCTGATCATCTTGTCTCTATATTGTGGCATCATTCCAGTGTAAAGGGTTTAAAAAAAAAGCTTTGGCAAATCTGTGGTGTAATGTTAAAAAGTAGATCAATCTTCCAGTAACCTAAGCTTTTGGGGTTATATCCAGACAAGGATATGACCACTGGCCTAGCCTTCAAACTTAACTGCTGTAGGCTCAAGCAGAACCACAGAAAAGGAGGAGCTTATGATCCAAAAGCTTCAGAGATTTCTTGCCGTCTGCGTGTTCCCTCTATGATTTTCGTACACCTATCTGATAACCCCTCAAGGCTGGACAGTTGATTAATAACTCTGCTGGGGAAGCCTTCCACAATTTCTGTGTTTTCTGTGAATATATTAATTTTTTGGTAAGAAAACTATTGGCTGTCATGCTTTGTTGGTGAGTTTTATTCTGAAAGTGCTTGTGTGGAAAAACTGTTTCTGCTTTAATTTTTTCACATATTTATATAAGTTGTATGGCTCAGGGTGCAAGTCTTGTAGAGGGATTCTCTTTTCTTGAAGTGATTCAAAATTCTGAATCTGAACAGGAAGATGCAGGGACTGATACATTTCTTCCTTAGATTTCTGATTCAGACCGTCTAACGTGAGCTCAATGTTTGATTCTCCCCATGGAGATTTCTTTTGGAGACTATTGTTAGAATGTGCTGGTGTTTTCAATGGGAGAACCTAGAGGTTTCTCATTCACTTGGGAAATACTGTGAGTTGTTAGAGAAGGAATTTCAGAACCTACACCCATTCCCTGTCTGGTGGAGGAAGTATGTATGACTGGCAGCTGTTTTCCTGATAGTCAGCCAGCTGTCCCTTAAAGAGGCAGATAAAATGTGTTTCTCAGTCTTTTAAATTTTTATACACTATTCCCAAACCTGATCCAGCAGCTATAGCTTTAGTTGATGCCATGGCTGTGATTCACTAATTCCAATCCTACCTTTTCTTATAAGGCTGGGAAAGTTACTGATAGGTATGGGGAGAAAATGCATGCATCTGCAACTTTTGATTTTCAGAATTTTGAATTGTCAGGCTCATTGGTTTAAGTATCAGTAATGTTTTTATCTGCAGTTTCTTCTTGTGAGGAAAAGTCTGCTTTAAATAACTTGGTTTCTTCTATTGTACAAGCAACTGCGCATAGTTTATAGTTTGTGTAACTGTTGGTGATCTTTCCAGGGTTATGGCCTCTGATACGGTTTTGAGGAGGTTTGCATGGCTGCATTTTCATAACCTCCCAGATAAGGAAAATGAAGATTGTAAATTCTCACTTGGACAGAGATGTACTGTTTGGTCCCTCTGTTGTAGAGGTGATTGAAAAATATGATAAAAGGGGCAAACTGATCCAGGGAATCTAAGGTTTTCAAGCCTTATTTTTAAACATTTTCCAAGGGCTTTTCTGTATCCTTCTCTAATTTTGGCAAGAATAAATAAATAAATAAAGTCTTAACATAATATAGGTAAATGAGAAGTTAAGTACCTACCATAATGTTCCATGTTAGTTGCCTTCTCTCACCTTCTTTCTTGCTTGATGGGTTCGGAGCCAATCCTCGGCTCCGACTAGGCACTTTGCTAAGCTCGAGTCTCACTTTTACCAGCTCGAGGCAGCCCCATATCCCATGATGCAAGGCGGTAAGTACCCAGATCTCGTTTGTCGTCTATAGGCAATAACACCTAGCATAAAAACTTCCCAGAAGGAAGAAAGAAAGGCAGAAAAAAACCTGAAGGATGGGTAAGGAAGACCAGAACTGTATGGTCTTAAGAAGCATACTTCCATGTAGGGAGAAAAAGGTCTGTCCAGGCCAGGGGGAAGGAGGGAGGGTCGCAAGAAAGAAGGCGAGAGAAGACAACTAACATGGAACGTTATGGTAGGTACATAACTTCTCAATGTTAAGTTGTCAATCTCGCCTTCATTCTTGCTTGATGGGACCGCGTCCCTAGCACCTCTATCCTGGGTGGCTCAATGGAACAGACTCTTGAGAACTGTAGAGCCAAAACTGGCTCTATCCCTGGAGGCCAAATCCAATTTGCAATGAGAAACAAAGGTATGAGGAGTGGCCCAAGTGGCTGCTGCACAAATAGTGTCTAATGGAAGTCTAGCCTGAAAGGCTGTGGAAGTGGCTAAGCTTCTGGTTGAATGCGCTTTAGGTTTCGAGCGCAGCTGTTTTCCCCTGAGCTGATAGATTTCAGAGATGACAGAAGAAAGCCATCTAGATAAGGTCACTTTGGAGACGGGAAGGCCTTTTTTGTTATCAGCATAAGAAATAAAGAGCTGATCGGATTTCCTGAATTGTTTTGTTCTGTCCAAATAATATCAGAGTTGGCGGTGAACATCAAGATAGTGTAATTTTTGTTCCGATCTGTTTGAGTAATTTGGGAAAAATACAGGAAGGTCAATAGACTGGTTCAAATTATTCTTTGAGGCGACCTTAGGCTAAAAGGGTCGGATTAGTTTTCAAGGATACCCTGTCTTTGTGGAAGACCAAATAAGGGGGACGAACAGAGAGAGCATGAAGTTCAGACACTCTCCTAGCCGAGGTAATAGCAACCAGGAAGAGTGTTTTCCATGAAAGAAATTTCAGGGAACATGAAACAGCTGGCTCGAAGGGAGGAAGAATCAAGGATGTCAGCACTAAATTTAGGTCCCATTGAGGAGGACTCCTGACTGGAGGCTTCAGGAGAAAGATTCCTTTTAAAAAGGCTCTACAAAGCCTGTGGGACATAATGTTGTGATCTGCAAACCCGACATGAAAGTTCGAGATAGCAGCCAACTGAACTTTGACCGTGGAAGATGAAGAGCCCGCGTGAAAGATTTCTGCTAAGAAATCCAAAACTGCTTGAACAGGAGCAGTAAAAGGATCTTTATTTTTAGCTTTTGCCCAACAAGAGAAGCGTTTCCATTTGCTGGTATAAATCCTTCTAGTACAGGATTTTAGGGAAGCCACTATGATATCCCTAACAGGATTAGAGATCATAGGAAGCCTGGCTAAGGAAGGAAGTGGAGCAACCATGCTGTGAGGTTGAGAGAAGGGATAGACCGGTGCAGCTGACCCGATTGGTGAATCAGAAGGTCTGGTACTGGGTCCAGATGCCACGGCTGCACCAAAAGGTGACGATGGAGGAACGGAAACCAAATTTGTCGAGGCCAATAGGGAGCAATGAGAATCATTTTGGCTCTCAAAACGGTGGCTTTCTGGAGAACTTGTGGAATCAGCGGAAAGGGAGGAAAGGCATAAAGAAGTCCCTGGGGCCAATCATGGGTTAAAGCGTCTCTGGGGGGATGGCCTGGCAGTGGGAAGAGAGAAAAGAAGTCTGGGCATTTGCTGTTTTGGGGAGTAGCAAAAAGATCGCAACATGGGCGGCCCCATTCTAGAAAAATCTCCTTCACTATAGATTGTTTGAGAGACCACTCGTGAGGCATGAGAATAGCTCTGCTCAATCTGTCCGCTAGAATGTTGGTTTTCCCAGGGATATGCGTTGCTACCAGAAACCGATGAGAGGAGATCGGCCACTGCCAAAGTCTGAGAGCTTCTCGACACAAGGGGTAGGATTTGGTTCCGCCCTGTTTGTTGATATACCATACTACAGACATGTTGTCTGTGTGAACTGCAATTGTTCCCAAGGGAAGAAAGTCGTTGAGGGCTTGCAACGTTAAAAGCACTGCTCTCATCTCTAGGACATTTATGTGCAGGTGGTATTCGAACGTTGCCACATCCCATGAACCATCCTGCCCTGATAATGACCCCCCCACCCGATCAGGGAGGCGTGCGTAGTGACAGTGGCTACCGGGGCCGGGGATACAAAGGGTCTGCCTTGGTGAATCTGGGGAGAAGTAATCCACCATGAAAGATGATTCTTGCAAATTTGTGTCACCAGGATTTGGTGACGCATTGGAAGTTGTTGGTAAGACCACTGAGCGAACAACATCCATTGAAGCAGACGCATGTAGAAGCGGGCCAGGGGAAGAAGGGTAATGGCCGCAGCCATGAGGCCCAACACCTTCAGAACCATTCTGGCTTGCACCTTTTTGCTGGCAAGGATGATCCTCACGTGACTTTGTATATCTGAGATTCTTTGGTCTGTGAGGGTTGCTGACATCCGAACAGTGTTTAAGTTTGCGCCTATGAAGGTAATAGACTGGCAGGGCAATAAGGAGGATTTTTCATAGTTGATCGAAATTCCTAATTGAGTGCAGAGATTTAGTGTGTAGTGTGTAATCCCTGGCTTGAAGAAGTTGATGCCTGGTGGTGGCTGAAAGGAGCCAGTCGTCGAGATACGGAAACACCTGGAATCCTTGACGTCTCAGGTGAGCCGTGACCACTGCCATACATTTGGTGAACACTCTGGGGGCTGTAGTGAGACCAAAGGGCAGGGCTCTGAATTGAAAATGACTGGACCCCAGCCGAAAGCGGAGAAATCTTCTGGAGCGTCTGTGAATTTTTATGTGATAGTACGCGTCCTGAAGATCTATTGAGCACATCCAGTTGTCCTTCTCTAGGAAGGGCAAAATTGACTGAAGTGTGACCATTCGAAATCTTGTCTTTCTCACAGACTTGTTGAGTCTGCTGAGATCCAATATTGGTCTCAGTCTCCCGTCTTTTGGGGACCAAAAAGAATCTTGAGTAGATTCCGGGCTCTGAATGGTCTGTTGTAACTGGCTGAATGGCTCTTTTTTGTAGAAGCTTTAATACTTCTAACTCTGCAACTTCCCTAAGACCGGGTGGTACATCTGGAAGGGAATTTGTATGAGAGAAGGGACTTTCCTCGAAAGGAATTTTGTAACCCTCGGATATAATCGACTGTACCCATCTGTCTTGAAAGAGGGAACGCCAGGCTTCTGGGTACAGCGATAGTCTTCCCCTGACTGCCTCCAAGGATGGACAGTCGGGCAACATCTCCGGGATGCTGGAAGGGCTTGTCAGAGAGAGGCTCTCTGCTTCCCTGGTTTTGTGGACCCCCTCTGCCTCTAGAGCGGCATCTGTTATTATTACCCCCTCTGCCTCTAGGGGTAAACTGACCACGTGTATCCGGCGTGACTCCTTGGGATTTGCGGAACCACATCTTTCCACCCTTCTGTCCTTTGGGGTAAGGTCTAGAAGGGGTGGAAAAACGGACCCCTACGGCAGAGTCTTGCCGTCCTGTTCATACCTGGTCAATGTATCCTTCACTTGAGGGCCAAACAAAGCTGACCCATCAAAGGGAGAGTTTGTGAAGGACGCCTTAAAGGGATCTGCAAAATTACAGAGCCGCATCCAAGATTGACGTCTAAGAGCCACCCCTGTACCTGCGGCTCTACTCGCTCCATCTGCTGCATATGATATCAGTCGCATGGAGGAGTTAGCTATAGAATTAAGGATTCCTAGCTGAGAAGCAATTTTCTCTTGAGCCCCTGCAGCCGTAGGATCCTGTACTACTTCACCTAGTTCCTTAAGGATGTCCTTTTGGAGTCTGGTGAAGTGACATAAGTAGTTCAGCGAGCGCATAGCAAAGGTCGCTGAAGAGAACATCCGCTTGCCATACCTATCCATGGTCCTAGAATCCTTATTAGGAGGATGGACTGGTACGGAAGGATCTGCAAGTTCCTTCTTAGTGGCAGCCGCCACCACCATGGCATCAACAGGGACACCTTTCGTAAGGAATTGCTTTTCCTAAGGGGCTGTAATAAATTTAGACGGCCTCCTAGGAACTGGCTCTACAGAGTCAGGAGCAGCCCAAGCCTTTCGTGCAATAACCTCCATAAGGGGGTCGAAAGGCAGAGACACCCAGGAGGTGGAGGGCCGAGATCCAAACGTCTCTAGGTATACCGACTCATCCTCAGAGGGATTTGTGGAGGGCCAGTTTCCCCTCTGTTTTAGGAGTTCTAGGATGTCTGAAAAGGAGACATCCTCAGAGGGGGATCTTGGGGATCCCTCCGACTCATCTAAGTCGGCATCTGAAGTGATAGACTCAGGGGAGTCTAGGTGTTTCCTCTTACAAGTCCTCTTGCACGGAGGATCTCCTGACTGATCAGGAGAATCCGCGGAAGAGGGGGTTATTCCCAGTGGGGAAACCCGACGCGGTGGATCTCTGGGTCCGGGAGCAAGAGAGATGGAAGAGATATCGACAGGCACTGTAGAGGGAGGAGCTAAGGGAATGGACTGCTGGCTGAGCCCAGTGGCCAGCACACTCTTAATCACCTCGAAGGCCCCCCTCCCAGGGAGATCCGAGAGAACCCGTTCCGAAGAAACCGGGACTCCAGGGCCCACCGAAAGGGAAGGCTCCGAGGCAGATGTCGGAGCCGAGCTCACCAAGGCCGAGGCTCCAAGGGGAAGAGCGGGGTCGGACAAGGGTCCGATGCCACTCACCCCCTCGGAGACCAGGGAAGCCCGACCACCGAATCCCACCAAAGAAGGTCTCAAAGAGGAGATAAGAGTAGACGCCGAGGGTGCAGAAGGGGGGAGTATCTGCCCCTCAGCCATAGCAGTAACTATCCCCGAAGACTCCAGCTCCAAACTCTGAGGTAGAGTCGAAGGAGGAACTTGAAGAGGGTGTGGACTAATAGTCGTCTGTTGAGACGGACTATGCAGCATCTGGGCCAGTGCCTGTGATTTCAACAATCTACTTACCACCCTCTCTAAATCATGGTCTGAAAGCCTGGACGACCTAGATGATCGGCTCAGATGGCTCCGCTCCGAAAGGAGAGGTGAGGCCGGAGCCGAAAGTATCGGTTCCAAGGAAGGGGACCTGGACCTCTTCCTCGAAGGAACCATCGGAGCCGAAGAAACCACAGATCCAGACGGAGCCGAGGACTTTTCGGCTCCGAATGAAAGTCTCGATGCATCGGCTCCAGCCGGAGCCGATACAGACATAACAGTAACGGTGTCGGAGCCGGTCGGCGCCGACACCGAAGCCTGAGCCACATGGTGGTCGGAGCCAGTCGGAGCAGACACCAATGTGACCATAGCAGTATCGGCACTGATGGCCATCGGTGCCGAAGATTTTTGCAAGACAGGATCGGCTCCAGCCGGAGCCGATCTCGACTCCGAAGGAGTCGGAGCCGAGGCCACCGGCTTAGATACAGAAGCATGGGCCTTAGAAGACTTAGAAGTCTTGCTTGGAGCCGATTTGGCCAGAGAGCCCTCCGGTTTAAGGAGACCCCTTAAAATTAACTTATTTCTCCTCTCCTGCAGGACTCTCTGGCTAAAGGAATGACAAATTGCACAGGAGTCCTGCAGGTGGAGAGGTCCCAGGCAATATAAGCAAGAAGTGTGACCGTCTGTCAGAGACATCTTCTGACAGCACGAGTCACACTTCTTAAAGCCTGAGACTCTTTCTTTGGACATGGTTGTACACAAACAGTACACACAACACAGTCCCAATCAGACAACTAAAGTTATCTATTATACAATAACTAACCTCTCACACACACCCTAACGGGGGGGGGGGGGGGGGGATGGGAGGGAATGAAGGCCTGACTAAAAGAAGGGGAAGGAAAAATAATTTTAGTCAGAAAAGGGCTTACAATTAAGTAAAAATGAAGGTATTCTAAAGAAAAGTGAAAATTGTTAAATTTTAGGGGCAAAAGGTAGTTTAAAACTAACACTTACCAGGAGCTGGCAAAAGGAGGACCTCATCAGCGAAGCGGCAAACGAGATCTGGGTACTTACTGCCTTGCATCATGGGATATGGGGCTGCCTCGAGCTGGTAAAAGTGACTCTCGAGCTTAGCAAAGTGCCGAGTCGGAGCCGAGGATCGGCTCTGAACCCATCAAGCAAGAATGAAGGCGAGATTGACAACTTATCATATGTTTAAGAAATGTTGGGGGGGTGGGCAAAAAGAACAACCTACTAAAAACAAGGACAGTCTAACAAGTCTGAATGACTGTTCAGGGGAACTTGTGACCCTCTCCTACCCTGGTTCCTTTTTCTTCCAGAAAGTCTGCATCTCCATTTTTCTCTTTGGCAATAGATTGTTTTTGGCAGTAGATATGTTCTGCAAAATCAATTTGTCTGAAACATTCATCAAGGCATAGATGGTAGTGGAAGGCAATCCCTACCCAGGGGGGTCATTTCTCATCCAACAGATTAGACACACTGTATTTTGTCCACAGGTTCCTCATCATATGCTGTCCCTGGGAAGGGTTTTTATTCAAGGATGCTCCTAGTGACAAAGAAAGAAAATGCATGGAGATGAGTTCTGCACCTTTCTTTCCTAAACTTGTTTGCTAGTGCCCAAATTCAAAATGATGTAAACGGTTACTTCTTTCTAGTTTCCAAGCAACACTAGGCTTAGAACATGCTTATCAAATCCCAACTCATCTGGACTTTGAGTGTTCCTTAAAAGTTTGGTTTGATTAGATCACATTATCCATTCTCTGCCTTACCCTCGGGGCTGTCCACTGGAACAAGAGTGTTCACAAAGTGTCCAGCTCTAGTTGGAGCTCCTTTCAGGCTACAGAAAATACACATTTTCTATGTTTAGATGACTTGCTTATCTTTGCACAGTTTCTTTCAAAAAAGTGTCAGGAATTTCTCTCTTTCCTGGGTAAAGAACATCCAAAAATCTTAAATTCAGACAGGATTGTGTTCCTGGGATGTCAGCTAGACACTTTGGTTCAAAGAACTTTTTTTCCAAGAAACAAAAAAAAAGGGGGGTTTCTCTGACCTTGGTCACTATAAGGGAATACTTCAGGATTTTGTGTCTCATGGCATCTGCGATTTTCCGAATACTCCTAGCAAGACTCCACATGAGGGATATATAATGGTATCTGAAATCTTTCCTTCATCATCTTTTCAAATCACAGTCTAGGGTTTGTGTGAAGAGACTCATCTCTTGGTGGAGACAAAAGATATCCTTAAATCCAGGTCTCTCTTTCTCCCTCCCTGCTCCAAAGCAATCACTCACCACAGATGCTTCAGACTTTGCTTGGCTAGCAGTTTCAGGAAGGATAAAAGTGCAGGGTGTGTGTGATACCAAGGACATAAATAATTAGGGGATGCTTGCCCCGATCAAGGCACTCAACTGTCTAAAACATCATTGATCCCTGAGACTCTTTCAAGTGGTCATACACAATACCACAGCCTTGTGGTACATCAACAATGCAAGGAGGAACAAGGTCATACTCCATTTGCAAACTAGCCATGTTAGTTTGGGATATAGCTTCAGAGCACACAGTCTCACTCTACAGGCATCCTGCATTCCATCAGAACAAAACTGTGTGGCAGACAAGCTGAATAGGAACAGGCCAGATCCTAACAAATGAAGCTAGATTAGGGGTCTTCAAGACTGAATCCATCTGTGGGGAGTTCCACAAGTAGACCTCCCTTCCTTCATTCATTCTGAGCAATCAACTGGCAATATTCCATTCCAGGACTCCATGCAAGAAGGTTTGGAAGACAGATGCCTTTTCTTTTCCTTGGACTGTAATGTTTATGTATGGTTTTCCACAGTTTCCACTAATACCCAAGATACTTCTGAAGATTCAGAAGGAATTCCCCAAGTTCATTGTGTTGACTTCCTTCTGGCCCAGGCAGCTGTGGTTGTCCCTTTTGGAAATGACCAGTGGCAGTTACTACAATTTCCTCACAGATTGAACCTACTCACACAAGAATGGGTTAATACACCTCAACATCAAATATAGTCAGTTGACTGCGGATGATAGGGTCTTAATTTCGTTTAGGCACCTGTTTACTGATTATGTGCAGCAGATACTACTGATGGCAAGAAAATGCATTACTAGGACTATTCTCCAGGGTTTTCTGGATTCTTGAGTAACATTTCTCCCTTTGTTACTAAGCTATAGTAATCTGCCCAACCAATGACTTTGTGTTAACTTACACAATTGTACTACGTTTAACTTGCCATATCTATAGATGTTCTTAAAGCTAGTGCAACAGTGATATATTAAAGCATCAGGTATTATGCTAACTTTATTTACACAGCTGTACTTTCAACCCCCAGTTGAAATTTCAACTTCAAATACTCCTGTCCTTAGTGCTGACACTAGAATAGAGTCTACTCAGCATAATAAGGATGTCAAAAGACAGTTCATATTGGAGGATCCTTTTCCAGTTCCTGATATTGCCACATTTGGTCAAAGTACCACCCTCCTTGTTAGAATTTGATATCTCTGGGAAGGTTAGTCAGAAGGATCCATTCAAACGCTATTTTATATAAAAACAAAAGTGTTTTTTTTTTTTGCACTTTTAAACAATATCTCTAATGTAGCAAAATAATAGAACTTTCCTATCAAGTCTGTTGAAAGCTTTATCATCCTTTTCAGAGGGAATGTGGTTAGCACTAATCAGGTCATCAGAACATCCTTATCTGGCATAGGAAAAAGAAGGATATTTGTGTTTTTCATTCCTTTCTCTTCCAAGAGGTTCTCCGGTTCGATTCTTGGCTGGAGTGCCTTCTGTGTGGAGTTTGCATGTTCTCCCTGTGTTCGCGTGGGTTTCCTCCGGGTACTCCGGTTTCCTCCCACATTCCAAAGACATGTATCTGGAGCATTTCTCCCCGGGCCTCCGCTGAAAACAGGCTCTGTGGAACCTAGTCGGACACTCCCGGTCAACAAATGTTAAATAAATAAATAAGTCTGTGAGATCCAGACATAATTATCTGGAATTAGATTACAGAGAAACATTCACCGACTTCTTGTAAAGTCCACAACTCGGTGTTTAGGAGCTGTTCTTCCATTACCACATGATAGCTGGAGACTCGCCTCTCTCTGCTGCCATCTTTCTTGAACTTCCTCCTCCTAGGTTTTATTTGTTGGATTTCCCAGCTCAAATTCTTGTCAGGTTGATGCTGGAGCTACAGTTATTGATGTTTGCATCTTTTGGTGTTGATTGTGCTCTCAGTGCTCGGGCTATAGACTTTAATGTTTTAATGCTGCCAACCATGGTGTTGATGCTGTGAATGTTTGGTCAGCCTTTGTCCTAGGAACTTTCTGATCCTTGTTATTTATGTCAGTCTTGTTCCCCTGGGACCTTCAAGCTTTTCTAGGGGTTAGCCTTTTGGTGTAAGACATTGGCACCACTGATTTCAGAATGACACCAGCTGTAGTTTTTTTTTTTGTTTGTTTTATGACTGAGGCAGGTCCAATGGGGTTGGCCTCAGTTAATTCCTGTGTGAAGTTTTTGATCTGGGATTGATTTCCTGAATCCTGGTAACTGCACTGATTTCATCTTCTACTTCAGTGATGCAATGTTTTCTGTGTATACCCATGCACGGTGTATATTACTACATTAGCCTCTGGTGGAGCCACTTATTTGACTGCCACTTTGGCCTTTCCTCAGACTTCTGTTCAGGATATAGGTATCAAGAGTCCTGCCGGATGCCCTTACTATTTCTGGGAGGGGGACACTGTCATTGTCCTCTTCCTTCTCAGATCTCTCCTTCCTGCAGTCAGGAAGAATTACAGATGCAAGAGGTACTATGTGGGCTTCCTTCAGGCGTCTTTCATTCAGCAATTGGAAGAGGATGAAATGGCAGGTTTACCAAGTTTGGGAAGATTGTATAGCTGATGAGAGAGAGGAAACAATGACCCATTGTCTCATCTTGTTGCATCCAGCAGGAGACATTCCATTTGTATCAACCATCTTTGTTCCTTAGCTAAATGAATGGTTCTGCTGGTGGCTAGGAAGTATGGAACATGGATTTGGTGCATGTGTGAAAGAGCCCTGTAGGAGTCTTCATTGTCACAGTGAATGTATTTTTGGGACACATACCCTGTCAGGTGGATCATGGAGCATGGATTCAGTGCATGTGTGGAAGAGCCCAGTAGAGTCTCCATTGTCCCAGTGAATGGTTGTTTGGGACACATATCCTGTCAGGTGGTCTCCATTGTTGCATTGGTACCCCTTTTTAAGACTCCTACACTACTGAGCACTTCTCTCCACCCATCTAACAGATTTGCTTGCAGTGGACAGACTAGGGAAGCACTATTGTCTTCCACTTTTTCTTTACATAAGCAAACTGTTGTATGCTTCATAGAAAAAAAAATCAAACCCTGGCTTTTAAAATGGGGAGGTTGCTGGAATGGATGCCTCATGAGGACTTGAAGATGAAATCTGTAGTCTGGATGTTGACTATATCTTTTGTAACAAGCCTCAAATCATGCTTGGCTTACAGTGCTTTGGATGATTCATCCAAAGTGCTTGAAACTAGATTAGTTTTATTTCACCACATCTGGTTATGCTTAAGAGTTATACCAGAGATACAAAGGAGACTGACCCTTTTTAAGGTCTGTGCTTGTTGGTCCATTATTAGTAATGCACTGAATTGGAAAAGCATGAAGGAGGTAAGAATGGTATGAAACTCCCAAGCACAGTCTGGGGAATACAACAGATCCTGCATCAACTCTGGTTCAAGCACCCAAGTAGCAAAGTAACAAAAGAGATTCTGGAAGGAATTGGAAAGGCTGTGGCTAATTGAAGAACAGTCACCAACTCAACGTCCGGAGCCATCGCAGAGTAACCATGGCTACAACAGACCTGTGTCTGGAGAGGCATCAGAGTTAATCCATAAGGATCTGCTCAACTCTTTCCCCTTTGGAGGTGGGTGGGGGTTGTCTACCCTCCCACTGGTCTGCATGGAAGGCCTCTGAAGAAGACAGGTGGGTCAGAGCAGTAATAAGTAGAACTTTCATAATTTTCTTCCACATTCTTTCTCCTCCTAGGCATCCCACTTCATTGAAAAAGTCTGTCTGGATAAGAACTTTTGCACCTTTTCAAAAATAAGACATCCGGGAGGGCCCCACATATCAGAAAGGGCTTTTATATTTCTCATCATTCATTAGTTCCAAAGAAGGAGAAGGACCTCAGGCCATTACTAGGACTGAGTTTCCTGTTTCCTAAATCAGTTTGTCCAGGTGGAGTCCCAACCCGTGGTCTTAGTACAGTCCATTCTTCCTTGTTTGCTCATAGTAGACTGGTTGTGCTCTTGGAAATTCCAATATGCCTGCCTAGAAATCCAAGTTAAGAAGAATTCAAGGAGATTTCTACACTTACAAGTAGGAGCCAGTTAGTACCAGTTGTGGATGCTTCCATTTGAGCTTCTCACAGCCCTCAGGGAGTTTACCACGTGCAGATCTGGCAACAGTGAATTAGATGCCACAAGAAATTGAGGTGTTTTCTTATCTGGATGCCTGTCACCTAGCTGCTCCATTGTTGGACAATGTAACCACAGTTAGGGAGTCACTTAATCTCTTTCTGTCTTTGAGTATTAATGTAGACACTGAAAAGTCCTGCTCGGATGCTTTCATCATGTCCACCCTGAATACTCCTTCATGCAAGGTTTTTCTTTCTACTGGTCAGACTCTATTATTGAAGTATACAGCTCTTCAAATTCTTCAGGCACAGGCAATATCTTTCTACCTAAGGTCTTTGAACTTCATTACAGTTGCAATCTGTCTCTTAACCCAGTGTACAAGGCTTTACATGATGGTACTAACAAGTGAATTTTAAAAGTTCATTGGTGCCAGCAGCACTCCTGTTGCTGAACACTAGAAGATGAAATTGGGGAAGACCTTACCTTTAGACTGTTTAAATCTTGAGTTGCCCTCTCGTATCTTCCCATCTGTTTTTAGTGCACACTGCAGTACTTACAGCATTAACTCCTTTTTCTATCTTACTTTTAAAATCTGAAAAGACAACTTATCACTGTAGATCTTATGATCCACTTCTTAGCAACCAGCTAGGGATTAGTGCTATTGTTTTCCTAATCACAGGATGAACAAAAAGACAAAGGTAGTCTCTAGGAAGGCTAGGAAACTGTCAGTGAAAAGCCTGAAACCTGCTCTAGCACAAAACTTGGGAATAGCGCTACAGCAAATGGAGGTCCATTTCCTAGCTGTAGTAGCCAGTTAGTGGACTGGCACTACTCATCATTCTAATCAAATCTTGTCCAGTTCCTGTTAATGCACTACATGTTATGAAGCTCTGTATCTTTTGATGTTACTGAGTCTGCTATCAAGCACTGTCTTAAATAGAAATTTTGCTGCCATCATACTAGTGCACACTGCATTGTCTTTTAGTTGACTGCATTATTTAAGAACTGCATAGCTGTTGGTCTGGTGGGTGCAGTAATGTTTTGTTCAGCATTACTACTTAGTGACTGCTCTGCTTTTACAGGCTATGTAGCTACTGCTGCCAGTGCCCAGTGAATGTTTTGTGGCATGCTCCTAAGTACTTTTTTCCATGCATTGTTACTCTCAAATTACATACAGTATAATCCCACTTATTCTCATTATGGATAATGTGTAATTATCGACTATGAGATGGATAAGGTCAGTTTATAACCAAATGGGATAGGTTATTTCTAGCACAAAAAGGGAAACTGGCTAGGATTAGAATAGTCCGTAAAAAAGGCTAGCTTAGTACTTACCTATGACCACATGAGTAGAAGCTTATCTTGATGCACACTGGAAATCGCCAACAAACCTTCTTCGAAAGCCACATGATCCTGCCTGGTCTCACGGGACGCATCCTGCAACATTGAGCTGTTCCCATCCAATACACACTACAAGACATACCGGAGAGACCACCCAACAGGAGGGCTGGGAGGTCTGTAAAGCTTCTTGCATGATCCTGTCTAAAAGTAATGTGGGGTGCCTGTGAGCCATTAAGCTATCATGTCAAGAATTTCCCTAAATTTGGAGTCATCTGGAGGGGAGGAAGTGAAATCTACTCCATTTTCAGTGTCAATTTCTGAGGTGGGGGACTTCCTTCCTTATACCTGTGGATCTTACTTGATTTCACAGAGAGCTGATCTGAAGATGAAGCAGCATTATGAGATCCATCTACATGTGAATCAATCTTGTAGGATCTCCCTTAGACCTTCAGTTCTGCTGCCCAAAAAGATAACAGGATTGTGCCACCCAATCTTTATCATACAAGTTGTGACCTCATCTGAACCTGCTGCTTTCCCTGACTTAACTTTCCTTAGAGCTCTTCTCACTTCTTCCATGGTGAGCTTGTGCTCTTCTGTGATTGTAGGCTGTGTCTGGGTAAGTACAGCTTCTGTGTAATTTTCTTCATTCGAAGCTGCTAGAAATACTCCTTTCTGCCTTTCATGTCCTGTGGACTGGTGAGCAGGTTGTTGTCATCCCTTTTGAAGGGTGTCTGAATGTCTTCTTTATCTTTCTGCCTTTGCCTTGCAACCCAATATACTTTCATTGTGCCATCTAATGAGTCACCTTCCAGAAGTTTGTAGAATGCTTCTGATGCCTTGTTGTTTGCTATTGCAACTCCTTTTTTAACCTTCTTGTTAGCCAGCCAGTATTCCCTCCTAGTCTTGCCAGTTTTTTTCTTTCTTACATTTTTCAATGCACTTCTTTCCTACTATGACTTCCTGGAATTCTGCATTCTTCCACCAGTTTTCCTTATATATTTTATTTATTTGATTTTCTGTAGATATCAATCTCCACTTAAAAATTCACTTTCTTGAAGTTTGTTACATTAACCAAAAATTGACTAAATATATAAAAAATAGTCGCATAATTTTCAGTTTGTGGTAAGAGAAGCCCAAGTCAAATGGTTTGCATGCTAATTACTCTACAATTACTACAGTCATCCTTGGCTTTCTGTTAACTGTTTTTCATCTTCTACATACTGGGTTAAACAATGGGTGCCAGCAGAGGTGAAAATGGTCATAGTCAACTTGATGAGGTGCTAAGTGCATTGGTTTCTGGCTTAATACTGACTTTCATTTCAGTGAATGAGACATTTAAATGCTGAGCTGTTAAAACACTACTCTAAACCATTTTGTTGATGTTGCAGAAGAGGTCTAGATCCCTAGACAGAGTATTTCTGATGCCATTTAACTTATTGATGTGCAGTAAATACATCAGTCATGTGCTGGAGGATACCTTGTATGGCAGCCCTGGGTCACCTTTTTGTTGTCTCAGGGATGCCAGGTATAGGCTTTGAGTGAGTCAGTGTAGGACTTGTTATTTAGGTCCTATATCCTTTTAATAAGGCTTCTCTGTGTTCTAGGCCTTGTATTCTTTTAGTGAGGTGTCCCTGTGCATTCCAGTTGTTGAATGTGTCCAGACAGATGCCAAACAGGGCATTATACTCCCCAAATTATGTTAGCATACTGCAAGATGGTCTCATAGCAACAAATGACTCGTGTCAAAGTCATGACCTTAAGTTAAACGCAAAGAAATGTATTATCATACCATTCAGCAAAAGCATGACCCCTACTGATTACCACATCAATGGCAATCCCATAAGCACACAGCCTGTGTTGAGAGGCCTGGGTACTTAGGTTGACAACAGTCTCACATTTGACTATCATGTGGCAGCAGTGGTCAGAAAAGCCTATACTTGGTTCATTTTATAAGTAAAGGAATTGCATCCAGAAAAAAAAGGAGGCTATTACCTCTCTGTACTCCTCCCTCATTAGGTCAATAATTGAGTATAATGCCCCATTTGGTATGTAGCTCTTCAAACACCACCAATTGGAAAAGCCACAGAGGTGTCTCAGGAGAATCCATGGCCTCCAACACCTGTCCTATGTGGATAGGCTAAAATCACTGTTGCTCTGCTCGGTATCATGCAAATTGCTCAAAGGTTATCTGTGTCTCACCTACAAGGCAATTTAAGACCCTGGCCTGCTAGAGATGCTCCATATCTGTAAGTCTAACTACTCACACATTACCCACTTAAAAGGCCTAAGTCTAATATGCCACATAAAAAAAACCTGCTTGAGAGACAAGTTGGTCTCCCAGAGGCTGCCTGTCTCTGGAATGGCCTTCCCATGCATGTCAAATGGAGTACCTCGCTGACCCTTTTCAAGCGCAACCTTGATGAGTGGATGGGAAACCAGAAATTTGTCCCAGAAGTTCCACCTGAGTCCTTCATTGACAGGGGTGACATGTGTTGACTGTGGTTTCTTTTTTTGTGGATAAACACTTGGCTAGTTTTGTAAGGGCCTCAGGGCCATTAGCCTAGTAACCTCCTATGATTTATTTATATATATATAAATATACCTATTGGCTAGCTCACAGCTTGGCTTTAAGCCATTCCGTAGTACTACCTCAGCCCTACTCTCCTTCTCTAACATCATAAACCAAAACCAAAATAATAATAAACTATCCTCAGCCCTCTTTCTTGATCTCTCCAAGGCCTTCGATATGGTTAACCACCAAAAACTCATACATACTCTGAAGGCCTTCTCCTTAGATAACCATGCTCTCCAAAGGTTTCAATCCTACCTCTGTGGTAGACAACAGGCTGTCCTTTGGCAGGACAGACTATCCTCCCTTCTACCCATCACCCTAGGAGTCCCCCAGGGATCTAGTCTAGGACCCCTTCTTTCCTCTATCTTTGTTAATGACCTCCACTCTGTCATCCCAGAAGCAACATGCATTCAATAAGCAGATGACTCCACTTTAATCTGCTCTGCCATTTCCCAGGCAGAACTAGTAACACTGGTAACAACAGAAGAAAGAGAAAATCACAATTCCTTCACCACAAAACGAAAAACACAGCAGCCACTAAAAAAAGAATTTATTCCTCTAGCGCCTCGGCCACAATCAGCCTTCAAGGAGTAACATACCAAATTTAAAAACAGTTTATATAACCCCAGCTCCGATTTAATAAACAATTAAACAATTAAACAATTCTATAAATTAATACAATTTTAAAGTAACACACATCAATTCATACAATACTTTTCCAACAGCATTCTGTGTTCAAGCCTTTAGGCACCAATGTATTATATTTCAAAATAAAAACAGTTTCCTTCCTTAAAAGCATAAGCTTATATCTGTCCTTATCAAAATTTTCAATTGTAATTTGTTCCAAAATAGTGGCTTTTAAACCCACAGGATTTCCACCATGACATTCATTAAAATGAAGAGCCAATGGCCGAGGCGCTAGAGGAATAAATTCTTTTTTTAGAGCTAGTAACACTGTCCCAGAATACATTTAATACTGTGGACAATTGGCTCTCTAATCATCCTCTGATATTAAACCCTAACAAAACAAAGCTGCTACTTTTTGCCCCCGCTCGCAGGTCTTCACCACTATTCTTTAACATTAAATCTAATAATGGCACCATTATCTCCCCAGAATCCCAAACTAAACTCCAAGGCATCATGGTAGATAACAACCTTAAATCAGATATGCATGTGAGCCAAACTATCAAAACCATCAATAAAAAACTTGGCTCCCTATACAAAATTAAACCTTTTCTTACTTCACTTGCTAGAACCGCCATTGCTCGTTCCCACCTACTCTCTACCCTTCTCTATGCCTCCCCTCTATTTACCAATCTGAACAAATCTGACCTTAACAAGCTCTCAAGCTGTTATAACCACATTGCTAAATTTGCCACAGGCACAGCATTTCGGACACACCACTGTCATAACCTAAATCTGCAAGGGTGGCTTGAATTACTGAGTCTACTTCAAAACAACCAACTTTTAGTTGCATATAAAATACTCAATCAACCTGAAAACGCACCTGCACTTAAAAACGTCATAGCCACCATAGTAACCTCAGACCACTTCAATCATCTAACAGATTAATGGTCCAAACATTCAAAACTGACAACTCAGCGGGGGACTCCCTGTTTGCCAACTCTGTTGGCAAAACTTGGAACCCCCTGCCTGCCGATCTTACACTAGCACCATTACTAACTCAATGCAAAAAAAGTCTCGGGCAACATTTTTTTATTCACTGGCTATGCTTTTGCTCTAATCCCGACTAGCTTCTTTTTCATAATGTTGACAAACAGTACTTTTTGCTACATGCAAACTGAGCCATAATTATTAGTCTAGATACTTATAAGTCTGATAATGTCCGACTGTTTAACTTGCTCGACTATACGGAGTCTGCATACTGTTTGTAACATGTATTATATTGTGATTTTTACCTGTAATTTTCTTTAAAAATGTATTACATTATGTTCTTTCCTTTCGCGGTGGTGGTGCTGTAGTAGTGTTGTTGCCTCACAGCAAGACGTTGTCTCGTTCGATTCTCAGTTAGAGCGTCTTCTGTGTGGAGACATGCGTGAATGGGCGTGCCTTCAATGAAGGTTGTTCATCAGAGCTGGCAACTCGGTACGTAAAAATCCACTGCCAATCATTAGCAGACCGGAGTTCCACTGTGGCGACCCCTAACCAGGATAAGCCGAAAGACACAACATTATGTTCTTTCCTTTCCCTGTATTTTTCTGCATTTTTTCCTGTATTCTTCTGCATGTTGTGATTGGAACTTTTCTCCCTGGGTCTCTGTTGAAAATGGACATGTATCCAGTTGGACTATCCCGGTCAACAAATGTAAAATAAAATAAATAAATTATATATATATATATATATATATATATATATATATATATATATATATACACACACATATATATACACATACACACTCACACTTGTGTGTGTTTGCATATATATATATATATATATATATATATATATATATATATGTGTGTGTGTGTGTGTGTGTGTGTGTGTGCACACGTGCAAATGTGTGATGAGAGTCACAACTATCTTCTGTAGTGGTAGTGTTATGGCAACAGCTTTTTTTTTTGTTTAAGATGTAGGCTAGCATTATGGACAGGGTTATCATGTGTTACTACTGTGACACAAGGTGGCTTTGCTGGTTACAGTGGATCCAATAATCTAAAAACTCTTATACATCCATAAAGCAAATAGCTCAGATAATATTAGGACCACAGATGTACACCCACTCCCACAAATAAATGCACATGATGGAGGTATAGATTTACAACACAGTGATTACCCACCTCTCTAGAATAAACTAACTCTCCCAGTTTAACAGTGTGACACACTTTCTGCCTTTAAAAAGAATAACTAGTTGGGTATTCATAAATTCATCAAGCCTGGCCCTTCTTGAAAAGGGAGGACTGGCACAGCTAAAACGTCCTTGTAGCTCAATTGATTTGCATCTCCTATGAACCTATGACATATGACTAAGTCATAGCCTTCTATGGAAGCAGAATTAGTGGGCATAACATGCTTAGGCCTGCTTTCCTGGTGACTGTTGGGTGACAGGAATGGAGCTGTAGTATGTGAAAGTGGAGGAGTATTGTCTGCACTGAAGGCTGAGATCTTTTACAGTGTGCCAAGAATACTTGTACAAAAGGTATATGCATGATATTTTTACAGTGTGTGCACTGGTGAGTGCATTGCAATACCATAACATGTTTACAGGATTACAACAAAAAAGGTATACAAGTCAAAATAGTCTAATGCACTTTTTCCTTTTGTGTTTCAGGCCATCTTCAGACTTAACCCAACTCATACATTTAGAGGTTTTGCTTCTTCCAGGGGAAGCACATCATTAAAATAAATATGTTTCCTCTCATGCCAACCTTTGTTTCTCGATTCTTCTAAAATAAATTCAATGATAGTCAGGGGAACCACAAAGATCAGCTGCCCAAGAGATGTGTGGTCCTCCTGACTTTCACTGAACTTAATTTTTCACATCTGTTCCAACTGTGTTACAAGCCTATAAATAGGTCTCTTATAAATGTATACATAGCTTTATTATCATTTTCTGCAGATATCAATCGTCACTGAAAATTCAGTTTCTTGAACATTGTTAAATTAACTAAAACATTGACTAAATATATAAAAATAGTCGCATAAATTAAAGTTTGTGGTAAGAGAAGCACAAACGTAAGCAGAAAACCACAAATCCAAAAAACACAAAGTACTGGAAGAAACCACTTTATAAAACACAGCAAAGCTTTCAGGTATAAAATCCTTCTTCAGTGCATTACAAAATACAAGTAAAAAGATTCTGAATTTATACAAGGTCACCATCACATGACCAGCAGCCCAATGGTCATATGATGCAGATTATATGCATTGTTAAAATAACATATTAAAATATTTAGAGTACTCAAAAAATACTCAAAAAATACATTCAGAGAAACATTCAACATATTACATTAGCATGTTCATCTAAGTTGTGTATATTGTAAATGTTTGAGAACAGGTTTTAAAGTAATGACATCATTAAGTCCTGGTGGACGATCGGCTGCCAGCCTTAGCATCCATTCATATTCCTTTAACTCTAACAAGTTGTTAATATCACCTCCACATGGTGTTGGTTTAATAATATGAATAACTCTAAAAGAAAACCTATGGTCTGCACCTAGTTCAGCTATATGTTTATATAATGCATTTGTGGCCACCGCTCTCCTAATTTCTGATTTATGTTCTATTATTCTATCTTTTAATTTTCTTGTAGTTTTTCCTATATAGAATGATGGGCATTTGGAACAGTTAGCCATATAAACAACTGAAGTTGTGGTGCAAAGGGCTTTTAGATTAAAGGAATATAATTTTTTGGTTACAGGATGCCTAAACTGGTGGCTAGATGCCCCCAAAATATCAGAACAACAAGAGCAGTTCAGACATTTAAAGGTACCTGGATTAACATGTTTTGGGGTGGAATAAAAGTTAAAATCCTTGTAACATAATTTTTGTTTTAAAGTTCTCATGTTTCTGTAAGAAAAGTAGGGTTTATCTCCTAAAATTCTCTTAACATTCACGCAGGCCATAAGAATCAACCAATTTTTTTGTATGACTTGCTTAATTAAGTGGGTTCTAGCATTAAAGGATGTAACAAATCTAATTCTAGTGTTATGTCGCACATTCTCAGTTCTACTAGTCCCTTCTATGTAGATAGGTTTGAGATTAATATCTCTTTCAGCTATTATTTTATTTTTAAGCTCAGTCAGCAATTTACTATCATAACCACTGGATATGAAGTCCGTAAACATCTCATTAAGTTGTGTGTTAAAATGTACATTTTCGGTATTCAATTTACTAACCCTACTAAATTGAGAAGTCACAATGCCTCTATAGACATGTGGAGCATGCATACTAGTGTAATGCAAGTAACGTCCCGAATGTACTTTCTTCTGATAAATACTCGTATGAAATGAGCCATATGCCCATTGTAACTGTAAATCCAAAAAAACTATCTGCTCCTCTGAAAACTCCATCTTAAACTTAAGAAAATCTGTTGTATTATTTAAGTAATTTAAAAATACATGTAAGTCTGATTTCGTTCCCTTCCAGATCATAAGACAATCGTCTACAAATTGTTGATAAAATACAATATTATTAGCAAAGGGGTTATTATCATTTATTATAAAATTCTGTTCCCAACAGTATAGGACTATATTGGCGTATGTATTTGCTACAGATGTTCCCATAGCTACCCCTGATAATTGTAAGTATAATTTACTGTTAAATAAAAAGATATTATTACTAAGGACCAAATCAAGCAGGTAGCATATATTTTCTACCTTACGTGCTGTCAACGGAGACTGATTTGTCAAGAATTCTCTAATGCATTGAATCCCAAAATCATTTGGTATCACTGTAAAAAGTGAAGCTATGTCTAGTGTTACAAGGAGAATTTCCCCTTCTAGAATCTCTCTAGTGCTAGAAGTATGATACCATGTTCGTAATTTTAACAGAAGGTCCGTAGTATCTTTTAATACAGTAGTACAATTGCTTAAAAAGGGGTATAGTTGTTTCTGTAGATATATAGAGATAGGCTCAGTGAGCCAGCCCCCACCTGATACTATGGGTCTCATGGGGGGGTTTGTTATTGACTTATGGATTTTAAGAACGCCATAAAGGCAAGGTATTATTGGACATGGTACTGTAAAGAAATTGAACAGATCTAAGTCAATATCCCCTTGTAACTGTAACTCATATATAGCCATGTTAATATTACTAATACATTTCTTAACATCATTGTTATTAATACACTTAAACGCCGTGGTGTCATTAAGCAAGCATAAAACTGAATCAATGTAATTAGCTTTATCCATAAGTACAACAACCCCTCCTTTATCCGCAGATTTAATGATAATGTCATCCTTAATAGACAATGATTTTAAGGCCATATGTTCTTGATATGACAGATTAAAGTACTTAGGTGTCACAGGGCAATTATATAACTTTCTAATTTCTAGTTCACATACATCATGAAAAGCAGTTAGCACTGGTATGTTAGTAGGAACAAAGGTGCTACGTCGTTTACATAAAACTTCAGAAGTACAATTATTACCAAACAAAAGTTTGAGTGCCACAGTCCTCACAAACTGTTTCAGATCAGTTAGAATATGTACTAAGTCATCATTCACAGTAGGGATAAAATTAAGTCCCTTCTGTAATAGAGAGTAGTGTGCCTCGTCAAGAACAAGGCTTGATAAATTTAAAGAACCTTGAATTATCTTCGGGACTGTTTGTTTAGTCCTAAAGGGCTATCATTTTTCCTTTTGACTGGGGTAAGAGCTCTATTTGATGTCGTCTTCATCCTGGTTATGGTACATTCAGCAACTGCTTCGGCTTGAGTTAGCTGGAAGCGCGAATAGTTTAGCATCGTTTGTTGTAGTTTACTATGTGTTTGTCCTCCATCATCTACTTTATCAGATAAACGTTTCTCTGCTCCAAGTGCAATTGCATCAATGTTACGTGAAACTGATGATGTCACAGTGGGTGTATCAGCAGGTTGACCAATAGGCACAGCTACAGATGCCGGTTCCTGTTGAACGGAGCTAGTAGAGTTATCTTCAAAGGTGTCAAGTGTATCAAGAGATGTTCTTTTATAATTATTGGGGTTAACGCTATGATTTGTGACAGATATCACAGGTTTAGGCCAAGAGAAAATATGGCCTTTTTTTAAAATCGCCAATATCTTGCGTTAGTTTTTTCTTCTTCAACTCTTCCAGTCGATTATCTAAGACACGAATCCTACTGAACATTTGTTCATATAGAGCTTTATTTATCTCAAAGTTTGGCAAATTATGTACTTCTTTATCAAGATTGTTAATTTCATTTTTTAATTCTGCTTCGATGTCAGCAAAAAATTCGTTCATTAGAGTCATATAGTCCAGACTCAATTTTATATTTAATTGTTGCCAGCGTTTCAGCAAGGAAGGATAGGTATTGCCGTATGAAGGCATCTTAAGTATCCTGAGGCCCCGTGGAACAATGCCTCTTTCTAGATAGGCAGAAAAGCTGCAACGCTGCCATTGCAGGCGTTTAAAAGTATTTATCTTCTTTTCTAAATACTGTAGCTTCTTAGTAAATTCAGTGGAACGCTCAAGATTTCTAAAGTCATTACCTTCCACATTAGAGGTTTCAGTTGTACGAAATTGTAGCAATGGGTTAGTCTCATTATTAATAAGAGACTTTACCGAAATATTGATATTTGTTGGTTCCATTCTGACCACGTAGTAAGGCTGCAGACGACCTCGTCATCTTCTTCAGAGATGAACTAGATGTACAAACGTAAGCAGAAAACCACAAATCCAAAAAACACAAAGTACTGGAAGAAACCACTTTATAAAACACAGCAAAGCTTTCAGGTATAAAACCTTTTTTCAGTGCATTACAAAATACAAGTAAAAAGATTCTGAATTTATACAAGGTCACATCACATGACCAGCAGCCCAATGGTCATATGATGCAGATTATATGCATTGTTAAAATAACATATTAAAATATTTAGAGTACTCAAAAAATTCTCAAAAAATACATTCAGAGAAACATTCAGCATATTACATTAGCATGTTCGTCTAAGTTGTGCATATTGTAAATGTTTGAGAACAGGTTTTAAAGTAATGACATCATTAAGTCCTGGTGGACATTCGGCTGCCAGCCTTAGCATCCATTCATATTCCTTTAACTCTAACAAGTTGTTAATATCACCTCCACATGGTGTTGGTTTAATAATATGAATAACTCTAAAAGAAAACCTATGGTCTGCACCTAGTTCAGCTATATGTTTATATAATGCATTTGTGGCCACCGCTCTCCTAATTTCTGATTTATGTTCTATTATTCTATCTTTTAATTTTCTTGTAGTTTTTCCTATATAGAATGATGGGCATTTGGAACAGTTAGCCATATAAACAACTGAAGTAGTGGTGCAAAGGGCTTTTAGATTAAAGGAATATAATTTTTTGGTTACAGGATGCCTAAACTGGTGGCTAGATGCCCCCAAAATATCAGAACAACAAGAGCAGTTCAGACATTTAAAGGTACCTGGATTAATATGTTTTGGGGTGGAATAAAAGTTAAAATCCTTGTAACATAATTTTTGTTTTAAAGTTCTCATGTTTCTGTAAGAAAAGTAGGGTTTATCTCCTAAAATTCTCTTAACATTCACGCAGGCCATAAGAATCAACCAGTTTTTTTTGTATGACTTGCTTAATTAAGTGGGTTCTAGCATTAAAGGATGTAACAAATCTAATTCTAGTGTTATGTCACACATTCTCAGTTCTACTAGTCCCTTCTATGTAGATAGGTTTGAGATTAATTTGAGATTTGAGATGTTTACGGACTTCATATCCAGTGGTTATGATAGTAAATTGCTGACTGAGCTTAAAAATAAAATAATAGCTGAAAGAGATATTAATCTCAAACCTATCTACATAGAAGGGACTAGTAGAACTGAGAATGTGCGACATAACACTAGAATTAGATTTGTTACATCCTTTAATGCTAGAACCCACTTAATTAAGCAAGTCATACAAAAAAAAAAATTGGTTGATTCTTATGGCCTGCGTGAATGTTAAGAGAATTTTAGGAGATAAACCCTACTTTTCTTATAGAAACATGAGAACTTTAAAACAAAAATTATGTTACAAGGATTTTAACTTTTATTCCACCCCAAAACATGTTAATCCAGGTACCTTTAAATGTCTGAACTGCTCTTGTTGTTCTGATATTTTGGGGGCATCTAGCCACCAGTTTAGGCATCCTGTAACCAAAAAATTATATTCCTTTAATCTAAAAGCCCTTTGCACCACTACTTCAGTTGTTTATATGGCTAACTGTTCCAAATGCCCATCATTCTATATAGGAAAAACTACAAGAAAATTAAAAGATAGAATAATAGAACATAAATCAGAAATTAGGAAAGGGGTGGCCACAAATGCATTATATAAACATATATCTGAACTAGGTGCAGACCATAGGTTTTCTTTTAGAGTTATTCATATTATTAAACCAACACCACGTGGAGGTGATATTAACAACTTGTTAGAGTTAAAGGAATATGAATGGATGCTAAGGCTGTCAGCCGATCGTCCACCAGGACTTAATGATGTCATTACTTTAAAACCTGTTCTCAAATATTTACAATATACACAACTTAGATGAACATGCTAATGTAATATGTTGAATGTTTCTCTGAATGTATTTTTTGAGTATTTTTTGAGTACTCTAAATATTTTAATATGTTATTTTAACAATGCATATAATCTGCGTCATATGACCATTGGGCTGCTGGTCATGTTATGGTGACCTCGTATAAATTCAGAATCTTTTTACTTGTATTTTGTAATGCACTGAAGAAGGGTTTTATACCTGAAAGCTTTGCTGTGTTTTATAAAGTGGTTTCTTCCAGTATTTTGTGTTTTTTGGTAAGAGAAGCACAAGTCAATTTGTTTTGCATGTTAGTTATTCTAAAATTAATAGTCATCCTTGGCTTTCTGTTAAGTGTTTTTGATCTTGGGCATACTGGATTAAATAATGTGTGCCAGCAGAGGTGGAAATTGTCCTATTCAACTTGATGAGGAGCTAAGTGCATGGGTTTCTGGATTGGCATTGACTTTCATTTCACTGAATGAGACATTGAAATGCTAAGCTGTTAAAATGTCTTTTGCAATTGAATGTATGTATTTATCTGAATGTGTTAAACAGTGTTACCTATTCATGCATTCATTACAAAGTAGTAAAGTCAGACATTGTCTAGGTGCATCATGTGGAGAGACAAGACTTGGCTTAATTGTTTGGGGGTAATTTTATGAAATAATGGGCAGGATTCACGATGGCTTTCACGGAGTCTAAAAGTAGTGTAAGACTCCATGCAGCCATCGCGATCCAGGAACAGCCTGATTGTGCGTGTAAGAGAGCACCTAAAACGGCTCTTACACGGGCAGGGCGTGGATATGCTAATTACCTCACTTGCAGCCAAAAGGTATGCAAATGAGGTAAATTCGCAATCCAGGAAGCAGAAAACTGCCTGTGTAAGAGCCGTGTTATCGGCAGAAATGTACTCAGTTGATAACTGAGTACCATTCTGCAAATAACAAAATGGAGCCCTGTCAGCTCCAAATAAAGGTCGCAAATGTCGCAGGCAGCATGCCAATGGCCAAATATGTGGCCACTGGCAACGTACCCTGATGCAAACATGAAATAAAAATATATATTTTTTTTCGGCCGATATTTAAACGTAGCGCTGCGTCACGCAAATGGGCTGTGCTATAAAAAACAAAAAAATAAAAATATTAAACCCACAAATGTGGGTTTATGCAAAGCATGAGTATACAATGGAAGGGAATAGCAGGGTAAAACAACATGGCCACCGAGTAGGGGTTGCTAAGGGGGGAAGCGGAGAGTAAGACGTGTAACGAAGCATTAGTAGGCAATCCTATGTAAATGAGTGGTAGGATAGTGAATCGCACTGTTACATAGAAAATGAGCACAATCTGTGCAGTGTAGGAGTAGGATAAGGGGGAGTAACAGAGTAGGAGATAGGTGACATCACAGGGGGGAATGTATGAAAGGAATGCAGCTCATTGGAGCACAGTGGCATGTGAAAGCTGTCAGTCACACATCATGGAAAGAGGAGTGTCAACAAGTAGGCATGGGAAAGCCAAGAAATGGAAGGTGTACATGATGGATAACACCAAAGTTTCTTGCTGGGCGTGCATGCGCGCGAGTGCTCGCTGGTAGACATGAGTAAGACAGAGTGCGCGCGCGTAAGCGTGAGTGCACGCGTTTAAGGCAGAATAAGCATGTAGGAGCCTGTTTAAACATCTGTAAGCTTGTTTGCACTGGTGTGCGCGTGTTTTAACCCGAATAAGCAGATTCTAGTCCGTCTAAGCATGTGTGCGCGCGTGTTAGCCACTGTGAGCATGTTTTTGCTGGTATGCACTTTGCTCCCCCCTGAGGAAACAGAAGGGAAAAAGGAAGCATGGGAAATAGTAGGAAGCTAGCAGAAATTACTGGCAGAGCTAGCAGGTGAAAACAGTCAGAAGCAGGCAATTACACAGGCAGAACAGTAGCCCAGCCCAGCAATTAAAACACTGCAAACAACAGTGCAGAATGTTTTTCTCAAGAGACACTGCAACAGAGGCGTAAGCTACTAGAAGTGAAAACTGAAAAACTTCACTCAGACCAAACATGCTAGGGGCTGCCATAGCTGTTATAAGGAGACATGTGCAACTTGCTGAGGGTGGTGACTATGCAAATGCTGCCAGACAACCCACGGTGAGGAGACGGAGAAGAGTGTACAGGCCCAGGGTCACCTACCAGGGGTTACATGAGCTGGAGATAGTGGAGCGCTATAGAGTGGACAGAGACCTCCTGCAGCAAATTGTTGTGTTGTGCAGGCCACGCCTCACACACAGAACCAACAGAGGGGAACCCATCCCAGTGGAAACCAAGGTATGTGCTGGCCTAAGAATACTAGCAACAGGTACCTTCCAGAGACCAACTGGTGATATGATGGGGATATCACAGGCATCAGCATCCAGGGTACTGCACCAGTTCCTGGATGCCATGTCAGCACATTTCAGTGAGCATGTATATTTTCCCAATTCCCGTGAGGTATTGGCCAGCAATATGAGTCTCTTCCAGCAAATAGCGGAATACCCTGAGGTAGTGGGTGCAATAGACTGCACGCATATATGCATCAAAGCACCAGCCGGTGAGCGGAGTAGGGCCTACATTAACCGCAAGGGCTTCCCCTCCATCAACTGCCAGGTCGTGTGTCATGCCCAGGGCATAATAATGAATGTGTGTGCTGGCTGCCCTGGAACCTACCACGATTCACATATCTGGCATCTGACGCAGCTGTACCAGACATTTGCCAATGGGGCCATCCCATATGGTCACTTATTGGGGGATGCTGGCTATGCAATGGAGCCGTGGCTGATGACACCCATCAGAAATGCACACACACCTGAACAAGAATGCCATAATGAGGCACACGCACAAACACGAAATGTAATTGAGTGTGTGTTTGGGCTGCTCAAGTCACGATTCCGGGGCCTGGACACATCTGGTGGAGCCTTGCAGTACTCACCAACTACATGTACCCAAATCATCATGGTATGTGCTATGCTACATAATATGATTCTGTGAAAACAAGCTGCAGCAGGACCAGCATAGGGCTGGGCCAAACAGCCCCCCACCATTGCCAAGCCAATCACAGACAGAGCGTGACTCAGAGGAGGAACAACCTGAGCCTGCCCCAGTAGGCAGAAGGAGGCGTGCCCAGTATGCCTTGGCCTTGGCAAAGTGGCAACGCATAGCACATATACTGGCTCAGTAGGAACCCAGGAAATGATACCTCTCTCTGACTCACACATATAGTAAAAGGGATGCCTAAGTTGACACAACCTGCTATTAAACATGTACAGGGAGTGTAGTATGTGCATCCAACATAGACAGCCCTGCAGCACCACCTGAGGCATGATTGCCATGTGTTAAGCAATGTAACACCATGTAGTATATGCAAACATGATGACCCTGACTAACATCCTACCCTCACCAAGCATGATGCCAGAATATGAAGACGAGATGAACAATTACAATAATTGGCTTAAGTATTGCCATTAGTCAAAGGAGATCCAATGTGTGCCAGCCTGGGATGACATGCTGAGCAAGGCACGATGCTCCACCTCCATAGGTATGACAAGGGATAAGAACCTAGATGTAATGCTACCCAATGCCAGATGTCCAAACTGAAAGATGCATGCAGTATAAACTCCCCTCAGCACGGAGAATGTTGATATCTGTCCTGTAACAGAAAACTGGGTTAAGACTCACAAGAGCACCCTAACACTAACAGGTTACACCTCATACCGTGCTTTACAGCCCCAAAACATGGAACAAACTACAAAAAGAGGGTGAGTAGCAATAATTGTGAAGGATAACCACACCCCCATGTTGGTACCACAACAAGAAGCAGCATGGATTATCCATGCTCAAGTAACAGTGGCTAAGACTGCCTGACAGTTTGTAGCCTGCTACAGACTACCCTCCTAATGCCAGGAACTGCACTTGGCCTATGATGGAACACATGGAAATATCAAGCTCTCCAAACAACATTATATTGGGTGACTGAAAATACTCAAACATAGACTGGGAGCATTATCCCAGCACCAACACCCTAGGCCAAAGGTTCCTAGAATCCATAAACCAACATGCTCAGGAACAATGTACCACTCCCACAAGAGGGGTAAGCATACTGGATGTGATAATCAGCAACATGGGTACTCTATGGCCAGATGAGAAGTGTATCCCTCACTGGTAAGATCAGACCATAGAGTAATCACACTGGATATTCACAGCCGGACCACAATCCCTGTCCAGAAAACCACAGTGAAAATCATGTGTAAATGAAATGTTGTCCTCCTCCAAACTGATGTGGAATCCATTAAAGGCCCTGTGCCTGTGGAAAATATGGGCCACACCTCAGAACCCTTTATAAATGCATTCTATGAACACAGTCAGGAATGCATGGATTATGCAATCCCAAATAAAACCAAGGCCCAATACCATACACACAGGCATCTGGCATGGTGGACCACAGCCATTACCAAACCATGCAAGAGAATGAGGAAGTCACCACATGATAGAGCAAACCCAAAAAGGGAAGTAATCTCTGATCAGTATTATGGCAATAAAATATGGCCAGTCATAAAATCCACTAAGGCCAGTTACAACAAGTTGAATCTGTGAATCTTGGGCAATGTTACACCTGCCTCATGTACACAGACAACCCCCTCCACCCCCCAAGAAATACAAATATATGTGAGAGATACAAGCACGTCTCCAAACTGGAGGCTGGGCTCACTCAACTCAGTACTGTCTAAACTAGTCAGGAGGAGAAGGTAACCACACACACCACAAACCCACTCACATAGACCTATCACAACTGCAAACCAAATACATAAACACACAAAAACATTCCTGGAGGCTATAATTAAAAACCACCAAATCAACAGAGGCCTCAAAAGCAGACACCCAAGCAACCACTACCCCCAAACATAGCACATGCAGCACATAGTACACAAAGTTGGTGTGCCAAACAGTCACAGCCCGTAAGGACAAGCAACATGCCTGATACACTTGTAATAGGTGACTCCATAGTCAGACACACTGATGTCCCGCTCACCAGACTGAACAAGGAAAAGGGTACAGTAAGCTGCCTGTAGGTTGCTACAATCTGCCACATAACACAATCATGCAGGTCACTCCAAAGCAAGTACAAATATGACTCAGTCATTGTCCATGCTGGTGTGAATGACCTGAGACATACCTCCCTGGACTACATGTAAAGAGACATAGAGGAGCTCTCCGATTATGTAGGCCAGGCCGGTATGAATCTGACCCTGATCAGCATCCTACCCCCACCAAGAATGATGCCACAGTACAAACACACAATGATCAGCTTTAACAATTGGCTCAATTACTGCTGTCATTCCAAGGGGATACAATGTGTGTCTGCTTGGGATGTCATGCTTGACAATCCACGCTGCTTTGCCAGGGATGGCTTGCACCTGTCACCCCTGTGTGTCTGGATATTGGCTAAGGCTCTTGCCACCTCCATAGTGCCTTTTGTAGGCAAGGCTGAAAATACAAACCCACCTCCACAGAAAACATAAGTGGAAAAAACATGAGGGTAATGCTGCTCAATGACAGATGTCTAAACCACAAGATGCACGCTCACGAGGCCCTCCCCAGTATGGAGAACATCGATGTCTGTGCAGTGATGGAAACCTGCATCAAGGCTCCTGAGAGCACCCCAGCACTACCAGGTTATACCTCAAATCATGCTTTTCGGCCCCAAAACCTGGACCAAACCACAAAAGGAGGGGGAGTATCCATATTCAGCAAAGATACCCACACGTCCAGGTTACTGACAATGCACGAAGCATCAGAGACCATCCATGTGCAACTAACTGTAGGCAAAACCACTGTACAGTTTGTAGCATGCTACAGACCACCCTCTCAGACACAGGAACACCACTCAGCCTCCCGGAAGACACTGTAGAGTATGAATGTCTCCCCAAATACCAAACAAGGTACTCACAAATCACCACATAGGTGGTAATACATTATGTATGGAAGAAGTAATCAGGGACCTAGGGACACAAGTGGACAGTAACCCCACATGCAACACTCACTTTGCAAACATGGCTAGGAAGACCACCTATATAGGCCACCTTATCATGAAAGCATTCACATCTACATCAAGAGAGGTCATTGTGCCCCTATACTCTTCTCTTATCATGCCCATAAGTGAATACAATGCCCCGTTTGGGATGTACCGTATCCGACACCTGCAGCAGTTAGAAAGACCTCAAAAGTACCTGACCAAGAGGATAAAGGGTGTCAAACATTTGTCATATGCTGCCTGGCTGACAACACCCCAGCTGTATGCAGTCACATACTGCATACTCAGAGGCGATGTATGCCCGATGTGCAAGGTCATGTCCAATACAGAATTGATGGACATGCTCCACCTCAGAAAATACGAAGCCATTAGAGCCGTGAGAGCGACAGATGTCATCCTCAACACACAAATAAATCAGATGTGCTGGAGGGACAGATTCCTAACCCAGAGGCTTCCTACACTCTGGAACAGAACCCACTCCATGTTAGGCAGAGCCCCTCACTGACTCTCTTCAACAGGAATCTTGCCAAGTGGATGGGAGATCGTAGATTTACACTGGGGGTCTTCGGTGTGTCACATTTAGACAGAGGCACAGTAAAGTAAACCCTAAATAGCCATAATATTCACATAGCAAGGGGTGGCGAAAGCCACACACACTCTGGCTAGGCTGATAAATGCCCTAGGGCAGATAGCCCAGTATGAACCTATGGAGATACAAATTGTACAGGACACTAAGGATAATCACAAGACTGTCTTAACTGATGGTACGAACCTTGTTGGGAATTCACAGATATGCTCTGAATTACCAAATATTACAAACAATACACCAAACCCACACACATTGCCAACATCCAACCTGACAGGTTCAGTGCAAACTCCCCCCCCCCCAAAATGACAAATATCTATCCCAGCAGAGTGCTGGACCCCTGACATTGCAGATGCTGAGGTAACAGGCAGCATTTTCAAAGTAAGACACATAGCATCAATGGTACGAGATGGTGTCCTGGGCTGTGTCCAACATGAACTCCAAGAAGAATGGAATGCCAAATAACACTATTGCTCAATTTCAGCCTTACCACAGGATATGTACCCAAAGAGCAGTGTACAGCAACAGTGGTCCCTCTCCACAAAGGTGGTGCCTCAATGAATATTGCAAACTATCAGCCCAGAATCCTGACAAGCTTGGACTGCAAAGCTATGGAAAGGATCATCATGGACCTCAGAAGTAAAGATATTGGGGACCTACAGACACTGGACCCTATTCAGCGTGGCTTTCTTAAGGGCAGATCCTGCCCCTTAAACATGTCTGACTCATTTGAAACAGTCATCAAGGCCATTGATGAGGGGAATGTGGTCCACACAGCCTATCTGGACCTTGCAAAAGCCTTCCATACAATACCCCACATGTTCATTATAGATAAGCTCACCAGCTTAAATATAAACCCCTATGTCAGTAGATGGGTTGCAAACCAGCCCAAGGACAGAACTGACATGGTCAGACATGCTGCAGCCATGTCAGACTACAAACCAGCTACAACTGGCATCCCACAAGGCTCAGTCCTGGGACCTCCCCTTGCATGGTATATATTCCCCATAGGTACAGGCCAAAATGGAAGGACTGTGTCTGAACAAGTTTGCAGAGGACTACAAACTGGGCACCTTATCTGACCCTCCAGCTGACACAAGCATCCTACAAAAGGGTCACATAGAAACAGACAACTGGTGCCAGAGCCATGTCATCAAGCTAATTGCAGAAAAGTGTATAGTCATCCCCTGTGGATAAACAGTAAGTGCCCACCAATTACCACATAGGTGTTAACCCACTAAGTACTGTAGAAGTAATAAGAGACCTGGGGACACAATTTGATAGATATCTTGCATTTGACAACCATGTGGCTGTAGTGGTTACAGAAACATACCATATACCCACCTAATCATGAAGGTAGTCAGATCTAGATCAGGGGAGGTCATCGTGCCTCTTCAGTCATCCTTCATCAGTCTCACAATTGAGTACAATGGCCCCTGTGGGATGTAACTCAGCAGACACCTCCAGCAACTGGAAAGACCCCAAAAGTACCCCACCAGGAGGATCAAAGAGCTCAAACAGATGCCATGTGTTGCCTGATTAAACAAACCGCAGCTCCACACAGTGCCATACTGCCTGCCCAGAGGCAATCTGTGCCTGATGTATAAAGCCATGTCCAAGCTGGAATCAATGAACATGCTGCACCTTGTACAATCTGAATGCCAGTGAGCTATGCACATGAGAGACCTGAACCCCAGCACTGACATACATAGGACATGCTGTAGTGATTGATCCAGAACCCAGAAGCTCACTCAACTCTTGAGTAAACTCCCAGTACAGGTTAGCCAGAGAGTCCATCATTGACTCTCCTCAACAGGAATCATGATGAGTGGATGGGAGATGGTAGGTTTACCCTGGGTATCACTGTTATGCCATGGGTAGACAGAGGCACATTATACTAACCTTGAAATATGTGATGTCAAATTCCAGTTACAATGTGTGTTGAAGGACAAACGCACTCTCTGACTAGCAGTAGAAATGGCCTAGGGCACATCACTAGTGTTTGTCAATGTCCACCCAAGTTGTGGAATACACTACCAATGTTGGACAAGCCTGGTGTAAGTAGTCCATATCTAAACAAAATGCAGCATGGTCATATGTGCACAACTGGCCCTTAACCAGTCTGGTGTGCTCACTATGAATATTGAAAGCAGTGATAGGACTGAAACCCAGGATACTGTCCACCACAGTGAAAGTACTGAACCAGTACACTATACAATATTACAGTGTATGGTCATTATGAAAGGATGTTGACAACTCTGTGCAAACTATCCCATGGAAACCCTGCAGGCACAGTATAATCCCTGTCGGGTTCAGACACAAAGCAGTTGGGCAGTATGTACACAACATGACTCCCAACACACAACTATAAATGTGAAATACTGTGGAAGTTCACACACACCCACAAATGTGGTGGACTGAAGATCTCAACATATGGAAAGCACACACTGGGCATGCTCACACACTTTGATAAATGAGACATATGTCAGGCAACAAGCCATGGAATATGCCTGAACCGGGCATGCTCACACATTTAGGCCATGTCTCAGTGTAGCAGTTGGCCACACATATGTGGTATTTGTATGTGTTAAACCAGGAACCAACCACAAGACAGCAATCTGCCCAGTGCACACAGTTAAATGACTACAGAGACATAAGTTAAATAGTGGATCCCACACATATTCAACATATTCAAACATCTTCCACAGATACACAAGTTGTACATAGAAACAGTGCAAGCTATGGCAATAAAGACCTGCAAACAGTTTATCAGCAACAAATATTGTGCATCTGAAAATTAAACATATGGGTGTAGAGGTCAATACTAGGCTGTTTGCCCTAAGGAATACAAGCTTAGCCAGAGTGTGCTTGGCATCTGCCTCCCCAGTACAGTAGGCTACTGTGCCTCTGTAAAGTAGGTCACAGAAGGCACCATGTAAGGCTAGTGTGCTGTGCCTCCGTCAAGCAGGGACACAGTGGAGATCCCAGGAGTTGAATTTGCCATGTCACATCCATGTTTGAATCCTGCAAATGCTCAGTGTGTGTGTGTGTGTGTGTGTGTGTGTTTGGGTGAGGGGGGTTACTGTGTGTGCAGTTCTGTGTGAAAGAAATGTCCCTTTTGCCAACTACAAGAACACACTGCATGATGCACATTCCTCATTCTAAACACTGATGATGTCAGCACCCTATAAGTACAGCAGGAGAAGGGAAACCTCCCAGTAATGTGAATAGCACGCTCTGCTAATGTGTCTCTCTCAAGTGTCATGACATAGTTAGGTATGGGTTTGAATCCTGCAAATGCTCAGTTTAGGTGAGGGGGGTTAGTGTGTGTGAACAAAATGTCCCTTTTGCCAACTACAAGAACACACTGCATGATGCACATTCCTCATTCTAAACACGGATGATGTCAGCACCCTATAAGTACAGCAGGATAAGGGTAACCTCCCAGTAATGCGAATAGCGTGCTCTACTAATGCATTTCTCTCTCAAGTGTCATAACATAGTTAGGTAGGGGTTTGAATCTTACAAATGCCATGTGTGTTTTTGTCACACAGTTTGTCCATGTGTGTGGGGTGTTGCTCTTAATATTGTATGACATAGATCATATCAGTAATGTCAATGCACACATGAGGTATGTGTGCACCACATAGACATATGTACCTGTGACCTGAAATAGTTCCCATGTGTGAAGCCTGCCTCATGTGAATACATGTAATTTGCATTACACAACTTTATGACTGTGGTTTTCTGTGCAGGGGCTGCATTTGGTATGTGAATATACAGTGAGAGTAGTCTATGGTGTCATCTTACCAGCGAGGGATACAAGTCTGGTCTGGAGCATATAGTCCACATGTTGGTGATGAACAGGTGCAGCATGTATTCCCCACTTGTGGGAGTGGTGACAAGTCATTCCATAGCAATTGAGTGTATGGATTCTAAGAACTTTACACCTTGGGTGTTGGAGCAACAGTAATGCTCACAGTCTATGCGTGGGTAAATGAAGCTGCCCAATATATTGTTGTTTGGAGACACCTGCAGATATACATGTCTTCTTAAGTAGGCCAAGTGTGTTACCTGGGTTTGGGAGTGTGGTGTGTGCCAGGCTATGAACTGGATGGCAGTCTTACCCACTGTTAGTTGCACATGGATAGTCTCTGATGCTTCGTGCTGTGCCACCAACCTGGAGGTGTGTGTATCTTTGATGAATATTGATACTACCCCTCCTGTTCTGTTTTGGTGCAAGTTATGTGGCCGACAAGCATGGTATGAGGTAGAACCTGCCAGTGCTGGGGTGCTTTTGGGGGCCTTGAACCAGGATTCTGTTACTGCACAGATATTGATGTTCTCCATGCTAAGAACAGTGTCTAGTAAATGCATCTTGACGTTTACACTGCTGGCGTTGAGTAGCATTACTATTAGTTTCCTATCCCTTGTGATACCTATGGAGGTGGTCTTGTCTGTTGAGCCTTGCCTAAAAAAGACACTATGGGTGTATCAAGAGCCTTTGCCAATATCCGAAAGCCCATGGGTGACAGGTGCAAGCTGTCCCTAAGCATAGCAGTTTGGCTTGTTGAGCATGTTATCCCAGGCTGACAGGCATTGGATCCCCTTTGAATGACACTGAAACATAAACCAATTGTCTGAATTGATCATCTTGTCTACATATTGTGGCATCATTCTTGGTGTGGTTAAGATGTTACTCAAGGTCAGGGTCATACCAGTCTGGGCCACATGCTCAGAGAGCTTCTCTATGTCTCTCATCATGTAGTCCAGGGAGGTATGTCTCAGGTCATTCACACTGGCATGGACACTGACTGAGTCATATTTGTACATGCCTTGGAGTGACCTGTGTGCTTGTGTTATGTGGCAGATCATAGAGCCCGACAGGCATCTCACCATGACCTTCTCCTTGTTCAGCCTGGTGAGCGGGACATCAGTGTACCTGACGATAGAGGCACCCATCACAAGTGTAGCAGGTGTGTTGTTTAGCCTTACATGCTGTGACTGTTTGGCACATTGGCTTTGTGAGCTATGTGTTGCACATGTTCTGTTCTGGGGTAATGGTTGCTTGTGTGTCTGCTTTGGAGGTGTCTGCTGCATTGGCAGACCTATATTTAGAGACTCCGAGTATGGTTGTGTGTGTTTATTTGTTTGGATTGCTGTCGTGGTAGGTCTATGTGAAACTGGAATTGTACTGACCGTGGTTTCCTTCTCCTCCTGACAGGTTTTGCCAGTACTGAGTTGAGAGAGCTTAGCCTGCAGTTTGGATATATGGTTGTATCTCTCACATGTGGTGGAATTTGTTGGGAGGAGGAGAGGGTTGACTGTGTAAATGAGGCAGTTGTAACATTGCCTCTAGATTCCCAGATTCACCAGCTGGACCATGGAGGAGATTGGCAACTGACCTTTGAACATGCTAGGCTAGTATTGGGAATTCCTTTATAATTAACAACAAAAAGGACCAGTGGGGAACAAGGTACATAAGATGAGTTTGTGAGGGTGTAGTGGTTTTAATTTGTTAGTGCTGGCATATATAAATGCTTTAGTGAACAAGTGCCAGGTATCTCAAATGCAATGTGTTACAGGTAACTTAATTGCATAACTGACAAACACTAACATTCTGTCAAGTGAAACAAGGACATACATACAGTAAGCAATGCACATGTCACTAGGGATTCTCAGAGGCGCTGTAAAGCTGCATTTCATGGTCTGCACTCTTGTTGGAGGAGAGGCTGGACTCTGCCCGTCTGAGGTGGGATTAGTGTTTCAGGGAAATAACAAGCAAACAAGCATACAAACAAAGCTACAATCAGCAGGCATGGATCTAGTCTATGCTACAGCAAACAAGGTGTACCAATTTCAGTAAGAAACAGTTCAAATATGCAGGCACTATAAGCCTTTAGCCAGAAATTCCCACCTCAGACGGGCAGAGTCCAGCCTCTCCTCCAACAAGAGTGCAGACCATGAACCTTTGTAATGTGAAATAACTGGCCTGAAGCCCAACTGCTTAAACTAGAACTAATACACATTTATAATGACAGACACTGAGCCATCAATCAGCATTCCCCAACTTAGTAGGCTGTATGCTATCTATCCTGCCACCACAATATCCCTGACATTTAATGAGACTCACCTCCTGTCATAGTTAGTTGTGTGTTTTGGGGCTGTCAAGCATGGTATGAGGTGTAACCCGGTAGTGCTAGGGTGCTCTTGGGAGTCTTGAACCTGTTGTCTATTACTGCACAGATATCAACATTCTCCACGCAGAGTAGAGTTTGGACTCCATGCATCTTGTGGTTTGCATGTCCATCATTGAGTATCATTACTTCCATTTACTTATCCCCTGTGCTACCTATGTAGGTGGCCTTCTGTTTACAGCCTTACCAGCAGAATGCAAAGATGTGCAGACATTACACTATGGTAATTAATAGGGTTGTAACAAACAATACAATGACAATCATACTGTTAATGCATCAGGCATGCTGGGATATACCCACAATGATATCATTACACTGCACAGTTGACAACATGATAATATTACTACCAGGGGTGTAGCTAGGATTTTCAAATTTGTACTGACAGCTCTCAAACTGCTTCCCCCCTCCCCAGCCAAGCTACGACCATTCTCGTAATTCACAGTTCGCTCTTTTAGTGTCGATGAAGAGGCATTCGCTGTAATGCCTCTTCAGTAATATAATATAAATTCACTCAAACTCGGTTCCTTGAATTGAAAATTAACCTGAAATGTCAGTTCTTTGAAAAATGCAGCATGGTAGTTGGGGTAGAGACTTTATGCTTTTGTTTTCTGTAACTAAGGTACAGGTTTTGAGCTTGAGTAAATTACTAACCACCTGCTACCACTAACTAGGATGTTTCATTCACACACACACCCCTACCTACCTCTTAGTGCAAGAAATATGGACAAAGCCTAAAATAAACAGGGACAGATATTAAATAATGTTCTCGTGAACTTAGAAAGTTGCTAGAATAACAGGATTTGTGCTAGTATGAATTTTTCTAAAGGACATGAAGTCTGAAGCTCAAATGTCTGTCATTATTTAGCAATTTCAGCCTTCAATGATTTTCTAGAAAATCACAAAATTTATGAGGAACAGACAAAATATGGGGCAAAAATCTGGACATTCTGCAAAATTTGGACAGTTGAGAGGTATGCTACCTACCACACACACACACACACACACACACACACACACACACACACACAACCTCTCAACCTCTTACAGCAACAAACTCATAAATAAAACTGAGGGAAAGGCCCAAAAATAAGGACATTTTTTTTTAAATATTGCTCTTATAAACTTAGAAAGATAATAGAATAGTAGTAGGTCTTGCATCAGTACGAATTTTCTGAAAGGTATGAAATCTGAAACTGAAATGTCTGCATTATTTTCTAACTTCAGTCTTTAACAATTTGCCACTAATTTGCCAGAAAACTGCAATTTTATGAAAAACAGACCAAAAATGTGATGCAAAAATATAAAATTGCCAGACAATACAGCTGGGAACATGTCAAAGGAGGGACACCATTTTAATATGAGCACAGTTAACTTAGAGCAGCTGACAAAATTAGAGAATCTACATGCATTTCTGAAATAAAAGTAATGTATAACTCTGATCATTACAGTTATTTATAAAAGTAAAGTAAACCCTCTATGTTTTCTTCCAAAATTGATATTTTGTGGAGGAATCATTAGGGGAAGAGCAACATTTTGAGCCAAAATCAGGGACAGTTGAGGTTTGGCTATGCCTAATTCTATAAAGCAATTTGCATGTACCTCTCAACCTGTTAATGCAATAAATCTGGACAAGGCCAAATATATTGAGGGAACATATAAACAGTACTAAAATTGCTCTTGTATAAACTGGGACAGTTGATAGAACAGGTCTTATTTTAGCATGCATTTTTCTGAAGGTTATAAAGTCTGAAACTAGTGTGTCATTATTTAGTGACTTAATTCCTAAATCATTTGCCAGAAAACCACAAATTGAGGAACAAATCAAAAATAAGAAGCAAAAAATCTATTCATTCTTTGAAAATCTGGACAGTTGGGAGGTATAGTTCAGCTGGGGCTGTCTAAGTTTGCCGCCCTTCCCCCTCATAAAACCATGGTCGAATGGAGCCTCCCCCTGCAGCCATTCCAATGATCCATTACTTTGCTATTTCACTCCATTTACCATAAACACTAATGTGCATACTGATTTACTTCTTTGATGATTTGAACTTCATTTGAAAGTTTTATTTTGCATTTTACAGCACAAACACTAAGACATCTGCTAAACAAACTTGGCATTAAAACTTCTCTGCCCTTGAAACTCACATTCATTGAAACAACATTAAAACCCACATTCAAAGAAAAATACATTTTACCCGTGGCAGATAAAAATTAATTCTGGGCTGCTTTTAAATCATAGGCCCCTTGCATATGAAACATACATGTGCTCTTTGATACACCTTCCTATTGCTTTGAACATTTTTCCAGTAAACAATGAAACAAAACTGCCCAATTCAGAACATTTCCATCATAAAAGTCTAGTCAAACTTCTACAGTCCACCATTATCAGTAAATAACATGCACAATCTCTGAAGTAGTAAAAAAAGTCATCTAAATAATTCCACGTTAAATAAATCTAACTAATGAAGAGGTTGCTGCTAGCAATCACCTTTATATTTCATGACTTCACCGAAAAATAGTGTCTGATGCCCCTGAGGAATAAATTGCCTAAAATACATTAATAATAAGCTAGTAATATTGCAATAGGAAATGGATGGCAAACTGATAACAGGCTCATAGTTATTGTCTTAACTTTCAGTACAGCAGCAGTCACCCCTTATGTGAGTAGAACCAACAACCTTCTGCATTAAAAGCAAGTACACAACATTTTGTGCTACTAGCAATGTGAGCCGACTTAGCATAATCAGCACTAAACTTCTCTTCCCCTGCAGCTCTCAGTTCCTTGTAAAATCTACGCAATATTCAACTACATCTCAACTTCGCAGCACAAGAAGTCTGCAAAAAGCCAAATTTATTGGGGTGGGTCAAAAGGGCAAAAAAAAGGAACACATTAAACATTGCTTGTATAATCTTGTAAAGCTGCTAGAATAAAATGTTGTGTTACCATCATACATTTTACTGCCAAGGTCACTGTGCAAAATAGTCAGAACAACATACCACTATGCCAAATCACCTGCTTTGTGAAAGAGAGGAAGACTGAAACTTAAATGGCTATCATTTAATGAATTCAGTTCTCACCATAGCTGTCAACCTCTTAGCACAAAACACCTGGACAAACCCAGTAATGAGGGAATACAGCCCTCAAACATATTCAGTGAATTCAGTTCTTGCCATAGTTGTCAACCTTAGCACAAAAAACCTGGACAAAGCCAATAACAGGGTATTACAGTCCCAAAAATAAGGACAAATTTCAAATAGTCATAAACTTAAAAATTGCTATAAAAAGGTTGTGTTAGTATATATTTATTGCTAGAATAAAAAGTTGTTTTACTATGTCACAAACACAGGGATAAGATGCAGACTCCACACAGAAGGCACCCCAGCCAAGAATCAAACCAGAAAACCTACAGCTGTGTGGCAACAATACTGCCACTGCACCATCAAATATGTAAGGAAGTAAACATTCAGAAACCTGAAGTCTGAAATTTAAATGCCTGTCAATTTGTTAATCAGGACAGTCTGACTTGGAACAAAAAAAAACACAATTCTCAGCAGAGGCCCAGGAAAAAATAATGCAGACATGTCTTTGTAACATGGGAGGACACAAAAGCAAACCCACACAAACACAGGGAGAAGATACAGATCCCCACCCAAGAATCAAACCAGAAAACCTACAGCTGTGAGGCAACAATACTGCCACTGCACCATCAAATATGTAAGGAAGTAAACATTCAGAAACCTGAAGTCTGAAATTTAAATGCCTGTCAATTTGTTAATCAGAACAGTCTGACTTGGAACAAAAAAAAAAAAACATAATTCTCAGCAGAGGCCCAGGAAAACATAATGCAGACATGTCTTTGTAACATGGGAGGACACAAAAGCAAACCCACACAAACACAGGGAGAAGATACAGACCCCCCCACACACAAAGAAGGCACCCCAGCCAAGAACCTACAGCTGTGAGGCATCAATGGTACATTGCTACCACTGCACCATCAAATTTCAAGCATTACAATATTTAAAAACCACAGATACATACAGATATTGATCAGATGAAATATGAGGCAAAAATCTGCAATTGTTTTACAAATGGTGGTGGGTAGGGAACACCTGCATACAAGGTACAGGGTTCAAGCCTGAGGTATTCCCTACCACACCACCATGGGTATTCACACCAGTACATCCCACCTGGGGCAGTGTCACACACACACACACACATACACAGACACACAGACACACACACACACGCAGACACACACACACACACACACACACACACACACACACACACACACACACACACACACACACATACACACAAAATGAAGTGAGACCAGCTTGACACACACACCATGAAGTGAGACCAGCTCGACACACACACCATGAAGTGAGACCAGCTCGGGAATCCCCGGACTAACACACACTTCATATTACTCACCAACCCTCCATGAAGTGAGACCAGTTCGGACCAACATAACGAATCCTCCTCCCGCTCGGACAGCATTCACCATTCCCATGAAGTGAGACCACCAACATAATGTGTATTCCCGCTCGGACCAACATAACAAAGCACTTGGAGCTCCATTCCGACTGGCTGCCTAAAGCGCACATGTGCGGTGAGTGCTCCATTCCGACTGGCTGCCTAAAGCGCGCTGACGTCATCGTGCAGTAAAGCGCAAAAAAAACAAATTTAAAACGCTACCCCCTTCTACATAAGTTGTACTGAAATCAGTACAGTGCGTATGCCTCCCGACGTCCCTGATTACTACACATCTATGTAGTCACCCTGTGCATCAGCACCATGTTAACCGGTCCTGCATCGATGTTACAGATTGCAGGAGGTGGCAGAGTTTCATCATATGTGCAGGGTGTGTACTTGGTATGCCTGAGTCTGCCAATGATACAACCAATCGACATGTATGTGTGTGTGTGTTAGTGAGGGAAAACCGTAGAAGATGGGGCAATGTTGGTGCAGTGTGTGCATGTATGTGTTAGCCCTAGGTGTTAGCATTATGCATGTGTGTATGCATGCACACAGTTCCACCTTGTGGCCGCCATATACGGGTGTTTGTGGACAGCCACAGACTGTACCTGCCAGGTCGTACAGATCACTGTCTCTGGCCACGGACATGGTACCTGTGCCTGGCAGAGGTGCTACGAACAGTATCAGGTACTAAGCCAGACTGGGTACTGTCATCAGAAGCAGGTGGTTGTTGACTGGAGACATGTCCCTGCTGGGACTGTCCAGAGCCACGTGCACATGGTCTCCTAGGGCAGTCTGATGACAGCACAGACCCAGCATTGCTGGGGCTGTTACTGGCACTATGTGAGCGGCTGCGGGTTTGTTGTCATCCGTGATGACTGCCAGCTGCTGCTGTTGCTGGCATTCGTCCACATCGATGCCTCAACCGCCCTGCGTTGCCCTGGCTCATGAACATGTAGTTGTGGAACAGATCTAATGTGTCCCCCCAACATCTGTCAATGACATCTGTGAAATTAAGGATGGCAGCCACAACGTCACGCATAGTGTCATTCATAGCAGTGCGATGTGCTCTCAGCTCCCTCAGTCCCTGTCTGGTGTACCTTTCCATACGTGACTGTGCCTGCATTACAGCCCGGAACATAGCTGAGGTTGAAAGACCTCTGTGGGCACATCTGACAGGGGCAGTACGACCATGGATGCTCCCACGAGAACCCCTGGACATCTGCCTGTGTGGTACCATGTCAGGACTCTGGCCATGGCTGCTGTGAGGGAGGAGTACAGTGATGTTATGACTTCCCTGTTCCTGAATGAAATACCCTTACTTATGAGGCAAGCCATGTAGAAAGCCTTCCGTACAACAGAGGCAATGTGGTAGTCAAATGTCAGGTTACTATCAACCTGGGTGCCCAAGTCCCTCACGACTGCTTGCATGCTTAGTACATTATTAATGTGATAATTAGTGGAGATGTCATTTTCCCCAAAGTGAATAATGATGCATTTCTTGGCATTCAGTTTGAGGCCATGTTGCTGGCACCAGTCATTAGTTTGGGTAAGGCCCCTCTTGAAAGATATTCACAACACTCATCTGCAAACTCGGTCAGCCACAGACCACTGATTTTGGCTTGCACATCAGAAAAGTATATCACAAACAGTAGGGACCCCAAGATTGATCCTTGGGGTATGCTACTCGTTATGAGTTTAGTACTAAATGTGGCTTCCCCTTTTTTGACTGAGTGGGTTCTATCAGTAAGCCAGTTAGCTACCTACCTAGTAACATGCAGGTTGATGCCTAGCTGGGAGAGTTTATCTATTATGCCTGAGTAAGCATAATATTAAACACATGTCCTTATATTTTTGCCTTTTCCCTACATTATGTCATGCTTTGTCCAGATTTCTCGTGCCAAGAGCTTGAGAGGAATGGTCTCTACTTATCATCCTTTGCCCCCACATTATTTGTGCCTTTTGTCCTTATTTCTTGCTCTAAGAGACAGCCCTGGAGATCACTGTGGCATTCTGTGCAAATCTGAAGACTCTATGTGCTCTCCTTTTCATGGACTTGATATCCATATTTGTTTACAAGGTTTTGCAGCTAGCAATACTGTTGCGAGCCATGAAACCTAGCTTAGGCCCACTGCAGCTCCTTAATACACATTGCATGCTGACCACCATCTCAGTTGCAGATACCCTCTATGTAGACTTTGTGCAGAGCCTATACAGAGTTTAATGAATCCTGGGGACTATTTTTATACTCTGTATTTCTAGAAAGACATTTTTAAAGTGCTCAAGCTAATGCACTTAGTTCTCCTGCATTTGTTGCAAACATGACTGATAAACTGAAAATGCATTCCATTTCAAGTTTCTGCATGAATATTGGCAAGTACAGCAAAGATTTCAGGTAGCAAGTGATCAAAATAGTAATGTACTGTGTATATAATTATATTATATATTATAAATGGCAACACTGAACGCAGGTTTATATAGGACAACTTTAACCCAGCTTACTTAGCATGGAAACATTGAAACTAATCACTTTCAAACTGTGACTATGCAGAATGGATACATTGTGACATTTGGTTTCACTATCAAAATGTAGCAAGCATTCAGCCATAGCTTTCCTTAGCAACTCAAACTCCATTATGATCAACAGTTTCAAAACACAACATGGGAACTGCGGATGAATAAAACAACTTTATTATACATCTCTAAAAAGCAATAGCACTTTGGCTCACTGCCTTCACCTATTTGTTATGTGTGCTTATATCCAAGCTACTAAGTGATAACAGCATTAGTCAGAACATTTTGGTTTAGAATATCTCGATCACTAGAGCTGAATGGTTGCATTCTTCCTTTCCGGTACTTGTTATCTGCCACTGAAAGATGGTGTCCATGCAATCGCCTGCATATGCTTGTTTGCAATTTGTTCTTTGAAGCGGTCATGCTGCATCCTGATCTGAATCCACACTGTTCATCTTGCATCTTATTTTCTAACACTCTGCGTATTCATTTATCAATCAGCCTCTCCAGAACTTTCCTGCAATGTGACAGGAGTTTGATAGCGTTGTACTGAACACAGTTTTGAATGTACCTTTTGCTCTTGAACACTTGCACTAATATGCTTATTATCCAGTCACTTGGGATACACCTCTCTCTCCACATTGCTAGGAGTACACCCTCGAAAGCCAATCCTCTTCTGTCTCACTCAGTATCTTTATCATATCTGCTGTGACCTCACCTAAGCCTGCTGCTTTCCCTGACTCCATTTTCCTTAGTTTGATTCTTACTTCTTCAAGGTGGGCTCCTGCTCTTCTCTCATTGTAGACTGTGTCGGGGGCAGTACAGCTTCTGTATGGGTTTTCTTAATTCAGAAGCTGTTGGAAGTACTCCTACCATCTGCCTTTGATGTCCTCTGGACTGCTGAGCAAGTTGTTTCTGGCATCCCTTATGAAAGGTATCTGACTGTTTTCTTTGTCTTTCTGTGTTTGCATTGCAACCTGATATACTTTCTTTTTGTCGTCTACTGAGTCACCCTACAGAAGCTGGTAGAGTGCCTCTGATACCTTGTTCTTTGCTATTCCTACTCCATTCTTTGCCTTTTTGTTAGCCAACCAGTATTCCCTCCTATTCTGGTCTGTCTTTTCTTTCACTCCTTTCTTTCAATGAATTCTGGGCTTCAGCTTTCCTTATGTATCTTATTTCCATGCCTGGCTCAGCTGCATACATGTTCTGTAGTCCTCACACGTGCTGTTTTGAGATGCTGTCATTCTTCTTCAACTCCACCTATTTCCTCTACTTCTTCTTAAGGTGCTAGAGCTCTGAGCTATTCCTTCAACTGTTGTGCTTTCTCTCCAGTCAACTTCTAGGTGTTCAGCCCGGTCTCTGTTGACCTTAGAACCTCCTCTGACCACTGCTTGCAGCTGATTTTGGCAGTCAGTGGTTTATGGTGCGGAGAACTGTTTTACTGCTGATGACTTTACAGTCACTGATTCTACCCCATTGCCCTTTCCTTACTAAGAAGAAATCCACTAGAATTGTATGCTTGCCACTCTTGTATGTGATTCGGTTACAGTATCTCTTTTTGAACAGTGTGTTGGCTACTATCAAGCCATTTGCCAGACAGAAGTCTAGAGTGGCCTCTCCTTCATTATTCCTGTTACCCCACTCATGTGCTTTTGAATGGGGATCACAGTACAGTGAGGATCAGGACAGATACCATTTTCTTCATTGTAGTGTGATCTCGGAGTTGGTGTATTTAATTTGCAGTGAGTGTGTGGGGTATGGGGTGGGGGGCTTGCACCCCCTGCAAAAATGTAAAAGATATTGATTTTTGAATTTTTTTCAATGTTCAATTTTTCAGAATTTGATCACATTGTCTCACCAATATGAATTTTGAGTTTTGGAAAACTTGCTCAAGTGACATAGATATGTGTGTGTGTGTGTGTGTGTGTGTGTGTGTGTGTGTGTGTGTGTGTGTGTGTGTGTGTGTGTGTGTGTGTGTGTGTGTGTGTGTGTGTGTGTGTGTGTGTGTGTGTGTGTGTGTGTGTGTGTGTGTGTGTGTGTGTGTGTGTGTGTGTGTGTGTGTAGCTATCTATACACACATACACAGACACATATATCATAGGATCATAGGAAGTTATTAGGCTAATAGCCCTAGGGATCTTACAAGCCTAGCCAAGTTATACCCTTTTTCCATGATCACCACCTATTGCCTCTGTCTAAGAGGGACACAGGTGAAACCCCAGGGGTGAATTTACACTTACCCATCCAATCATCCAGATTGCGTTTGAAGAGAGATAATGAGGTGCTCTGACATGAAGTGGGATCTGTTCCAAAGGTGTGGTAACCTCTGGGAGACAAATCTGTCTCTCCAGCAGGTTCAATTACTGTCACATACCAGATTAAGATCTTTAGAGCTAGTAGCCCATGTACCATTTGACTTGCGTATATGCAGCATTTCCAATAAAGCAGGGTCAGAGACTGCCTTGTATACAAGGCAGAGATCACCTCTGAGCAGTCTGTATGAAATAGAATAAAGTGACAATGACTTCAGATGATCCACATAGGACAGATGCTGCAGACCTTGAATTTTCTTTGTGAGGAACCTTTGTGCTCTCTCCAGTTGCTGCAGGTGCTTGGAAAGGTACATAACAAAAGGGGCACTGTACTCAATTATTGGCCTGATGAGGGAAGAGTACAGGGAGGTTATAACTTCTTTTTTTCTGGAGGCAATGCCCTTACTTATGAGATGAACAATATAGAAGTGTGTGTGTGTGTGTGTGTGTGTGTGTGTGTGTGTGTGTGTGTGTGTGTGTGTGTGTGTGTGTGTGTGTGTGTGTGTGTGTGTGTGTATTTGGTGTGTGTGTGTACCCATGCGCACATGTGTGATGACAGTCCCTACTGTCTTCTGTAGTGGTAGTGTTACAGCAACAGCTTTTGTCTGTTTAAGATGCAGGATAGAATTAGGGGCAGCATTATCACGTGTTACTAAAGTGGAGTATGGAGGCTTTGCTGGTTACACTGGATCCAGTAGTCCAAAATCTGTTATACAACCATAAATCAAATAGCCCTGCTAATACTAGGACCATAGATCTAAATCCACTCCAACAAATAAACATGGTGGAGGGATAGATTTATAATACACTGTTTTCTCACTTCTCTAGAACAAACTCACTCTCCAAGTTAAACAATGTGACATGCTGTCAGCCTTTCAAAAGGATAACTGATTGGGTATTCATAAATTTACCTGAAGGGAAGGAAGAGCTTAACGGTGAGTCCTGAAAGCTGAAATGTCCTTGCATCTCAATTGATGTGCAACTCTTATGAACCCATGACATATGAGTAAGGCACATCCCTGTATGGAAGCAGAGTTACTGTGCATAACATGCTTAGACCTGCTTTCCTGGTGACTCTTGTGTGACCTGCATGAACTTGCAGTATGTGGAATAGTAAAGAAGAAATACATGCTGCCTTGTCTGTTCCAAAGTCTGAGATCTTTTAGAGTGCATCTTCAAGACTTTGACAAAAGGTATGTGCATGATATTTTTACAGACAGTATGTTCACTGGTGAGTACATTGAAAGACCATTACATGTTTACATGGCCACTACAAAAATCAATTATATCAGTGAAAATACTATAATGTACTTTTTGCTTTTGTGTATCAGGCCATCTTGAGATGCCAGTTTCTGTAAATTTAAGTAACCACAAAAAAAAGGTGCACCAGCCACTGACCACCAACTCGAAATGAACTTTATTAAGGAACTTCCTCAGAACTAAAAAATCAATCCCCTAACTCCATTAAATTCTATAAAAAGCCATCACATGATCATGTACCAACTCTTTTGCTCAATGCTTTCTGGAATTCATAAATTCCAATGCCCTGGATCAACTTATCCACACACCCACCAGGGGTAACAATATCCTAGACCTAGTTATTACCAACATGAGTGGCTGGTGCTCCATACCTAAAGTCAACTCCTCGATGGTCAGATCCGACCATAAGCTAATCACCTTAGATGTCCACATCCTGCCCCCAACACCCATTAAGGAAACCACAGTAAAAAAAGTCTCCAAAGCCAACTACATGCTTCTTAAGACATAAGTGGCAAACTTCATGACACCCATGCAGCTGGACAATACAGTTATGACTGCTGAATCCTACACAGATGCATTCTATAAGCACTTACACGAGTGCATGGATCGTGCTATCCCAAACAGAACCAAGATGCTATCCTCCAAAAAAAGGAAGGCAATCTGGTGGCCCCCCACCATAAACAAAGTCTACAACAGAAGGAAGAAACTGTTGCAAAAGAGAGTAAAATCCCATGAGTGGAGGAGCTCCCTGGTCAGCCTCAGTAAGAAGCTGAGATCCCTTATAAGATCCTCCAAAGCTAGCTATGAAAACAAAATGACCACTGATTCTAAGGACAACCACAAAGCATTCTATAGCTATGTCGATAATCTCTCAATGGCAACACCTAGATCTGTTCTGAGTTACGGCACAACTGCACGAAAATTACAGAACCAACTGATATTGCCAACATCCTGACAAATAGGTTCAGTGCTAACTTTACCCCCCTCTCACCCCCTAAAGGGCCCATATCTATACAGGAAGAATGCAGAGCCCCTGTAATCATAACTATGCAGGTAAAAGCTGCACTCTCTAAAGCCAAAAACGCAGCATCCATGGGAACCGGACAACATCTCAGGCTGTGTTTTACATGAACTTCAGAACGAATTGGCTTCCCACCTAAGCACCATATTCAGTCATATTTTCACATCAGGCTTTGTGCCCACTGAATGGTGCACAGCAGCAGTTATCCCACTCCACAAAGTGGGAGCCACCACTGATCCTGGGAACTATCGCTCTATTAGCCTGACGAGCCTGGTCTGCAAGGCCATGGAACTTATAAACAAAGACATTGGTAACCTCCAAACTCTGGACCCCACCCAGTTCGGGTTTGTGAAAGGCAGATCATGCCTCCTGAACCTGATCGACATCATTGAGGCAGTCACCAAAGCCGCAAATGAGGGTAGGGTGTTTCACACAGCCTATCTTGACCTTGCCAAGGCTTTCAATGCCATCCCCCATTCTGGAATTATAGCTAAACTCACTAAACTAGGTATAAATCCCTACATCACAAGGTGGGTTGCCAACTGGCTCACAGACAGAACCCACACTATAAAGGTTGCAGACTCCAAATCTGACTTCAAACCAGTGACAAGTGGAGTACCACAGGGTTCAGTCCTGGGACCTCTCCTGTTTGGTATCTACTTCTCAGAAGTACAGGCTAAGACAGAAGGCCTCTGGCTAATGAAGTTCACAGATGACTGCAAACTAGGAGCCATAGTCGAGTCCCCAAATGATGTGGACATCCTACAGAAGGGCCTCACTGAGACAGATGCCTGGTGTCAGAGCCATGGCCTTAAGCTCAATGCCAAAAAGTGCATTATCATCCCCTTTGGTAAAAACTCTGTATCCATGAACTACCACATAAACGGCAATCTGCTTAATGCTGAATGTGTGATAAGAGACCTTACGACCCAGGTGGACAGTAGTCTGTTCTTTGATAATCACATCACCACAGTAGTCAGGAAATCATTCTATGTGGCACACCTTATCACAAAAAGGTTCTCATCCAGGAAAAAAGAGGTCATTATTACCCTCTACTCAACACTCATTAGACCCATTATAGAGTACAACTTTTGGAATGTACCTCACAAAACATCTGCAGCAGCTGGAAAGGCCACAGAAGTACCTCATAAAGAGGATTACTGGCCTCAAACAGATGCCCTACACTGATCATCTCAAAAAACTCCAGCTTTATTCTGTATCATATCTCCTACTCCGAGGTGATCTCTGCCTAATATATAAAGCTATGTCAAACCCAAAGCTGTTGGACATGCTACACCTAAAAAATTCCAATCCCTCCGAGCTACATGCTGTATGGATCTAAACCTTGTCACCAGAATAAACAGGACATGGTGGAGGGATAGAATCCTGTCTCAGAGACTTTTCATACTCTGGATCAAGCTACCCATCTATGTCAAGCAAAGTTCCTCATTAGCACTCTTCAAGAAAAATCTTGATGAGTGGATGGGAAATAGGAAATACACCCTGGGGATCACTTCTGTGGCTCTGCTCGACAGGAGCACAGGAAAATAACTTTCTTGGGTGGCATAAGCAAGAGAACCTTGTTGGCTAGGCTTACTTAGGCCTTTGGGCCAATAACCTAGTACCTACCTATGAAACTATGAACATACCTATCAAGTGCTAACCAACCACCAATGTATTTAATGGAGTTAGGGGACTGATTTTTTAGTTCTGATAAAGTTCCTTTACTAAATGTGGAACAAAAGTGCTTAATTTATTATTTATTTATTTATTGACCAGGAAAGTCCAGTGAGTCAAGAACCCATTTTCAGTGGAGGCACAGGGAGAAAAGCTCCACAGTCAAATAAAAATATAGACACTTGACAAAAACATTTTTGAAAGTGAAAATATGTAAAATTTGAAAACATATATAAAAGAAGAATACATAGACAATATAAAACTTATCAGTATGTATCAGAACTTATATAAACTTAGATGACAGTTGGTAGTATAGTATAAAGCTTGAGTTTTCTTTTTGGCATTGCATGAAAAAACATGGCAGTTCTTGTCAAACAGTTATAGAGGTAATAGAGCTGTATTGCTGTCAGGGTAAAAGTTATTTTGAACTATTGAAGTGGGTTAGAGATAAGTAGTAAAGGTTTTATGGTGGTTTGTTTGATTTGCATTGGCATTTGAGATATGTAGGAAGGAAGTTTTTAATGCTACTGTATATGTCTTTATACAGTGTATTTGGATAATATGGGAGGGTAAGGAGTTACATTTTGTTAGCAATGCTATGGAAAAACAAGCATTGTCCAGCTCTCTTGTTGGGCTTGGTTACACTTAGTAGCAATTTGTCAGAAGATCTTAGGGTACATGAAGGAATATAAGTTTGTAGTACTGATGAGAGTGCTAGGCAGGTATTTGGTTTATAAATTAGTTTATGGGCTAGCATTAGTTGGGAATAGCAAAGATAGTTTGGGAAATCCAATCAGTTCAGAGATTGCTTGGCAGTGGTGTGAGCGGTTAGGCTTTTCTGAGGTGAATTTAGCTATTTTATAGTAAAAAGTTTATTGCTGAAGGATGAGTGAAGGTTAGTAAAGATGGCACTACCATAAAGTAGAGCAGGGATGAGTAAGGTACTTGGCCAGTTTTATTTTGGTGTTTTTGTCCATGTAAAGTTTATGACGATAAAGTTAAGTTTAAAGTGTGTTTTCTTTATTGTGTTGAGAATGTGCGTTTCAAAGGTGAGTTTGTCTAGTCTATATCTGGTGGTTTTGAAGAGAATAATAGAAGTTTTGGGGTTTTTTTTGGCGTTTAGTAGCCGTAGCAGTTGTGAATTGTTTAGCCATGACTCAATCTCTGTAAAAGTATTTTGAGTAACTGTGAGAAGGTCAGAGAAATTGTTTGAAGTAGATATTATTGTCAAATCGTTGGCGTATTGGATAATTTTACCTAGTTGAGAGACTTTGTGGAGGTCATTAATAAAGATGTTGAAGAGTAATGGTCCCAGAATGGAACCCTGTAGGACTCCTATGTTGTTACAGATAATCAGATTGGACATTATGCCACTTTACAGATTGTTGTCTATTGTTCAGGTACGATGTAAACCAGCTGAGAAATTTGGGGGCGCAGCCAAGTTTTGTTAATTAGATCGGAAATTTAGTATGTGATACTGTGTGAAAAGCTTTAGATAGCTCCAATAGGATTACTAAAGTGGGGTGATTTGTATCTAAGGCTTTGTTGACAGTATCTGTGAATGAGAGTAGGGCTGTAATAGTGCTGTGTTTTGGGCAGAAATCATGTTGAGTGGGAGACAGAAGATTATTATCAATGAGGTACTTGAGTAATTGTGTGTGTACACACTTCTCAAAGATTTTGGATAGTGGGGAAAGTATAGAGATGGGGTGATAGTTTGAGAGGTCGTGAGAGTTTCTGTGTTTATGTACTGGAGTAATAGATTTTTTCCATAGATGTGAAACGTATCCTTCTGTGAGAGAGCGGTTTATAAGAATACTAACTGGATATGCAATTGCATTTGCTGCTAGTTGTATATATTCTAGAGAAGGTTGTCTGCAGATAGTTTACATATGAGAGATGTGGGTACTGGTTGAGTAGAAAATGAGTGAGCTGTGGAAGGACTGGAATTTTTGTCAGGAATGAGTGGTGCATTGTCATTTTGTATGAGATTGTTAGTATTCTGGAAGTATTGGTTTGGTCTTGCTGAGAAGTTCGATTAATTTTTGGATGGTGATAATAAAGTGAGTATTAAAGTCATGGGAAATTTAATTAGGGGTCTTATCAGGTGCAGAAGAGGGATTTGAAAAGGGTGGAGACTGACTTCCAGAATTTCTTAGGATTATTTTGTAAGGTTGTTAGCTTAGAGGAGAAATAGTTTTTTTTATCTTGCATTACTAGTTTTTTGGCTTATATTTCTTAGTTTCAAATTAATTTCATTTTGATGTGTTCTATCTTTTTGCCAAATTTTCCATGCCTTGTCTGTATGAAAGGTGCATTGTTTGGTCAGTTTTGTTAGCCACTGGGCATGATTCACTTTTGTTCGCTTCATTTGCTTAACCTTAATAAAGTTCATTTTGAAGTTTGTGGTTAGTGGCTAGTGTTCCTTTTTTGTGATTACTTAGCTGGTCTCTTTGGTCCTTTGCAGTTTCCTTCTGTAAACTTAATCCAACCCATAAGTTTAGAGGTTTAGGTTGTTGTAGGGAAAGTGCATCATTAAAGTGAATATGTTTCCTCTCATACCAAACTCTGTTTCTGCAGCTCTCATCTTGGGCAGCTGATATCTGTGGTTACCTGTATTTTCACTGAAATTACTTTTTCATAGCTGTTCTAAGTCTGTTACAGTCCAAAATCAGGAATAATTTTTAAATAGTATCCTAATTCAATTAAAAATTCATAAAAGAATAAGTGTTTTCATCAACCTGGATTTCCTAAAGACTTTGAAGAATGAACTTGAATGTCTGACATTACTGACTGAACAGTCTTCAGTGATTTACTGACTGAACAGTCTTCAGTGATTTACCATTAAATCAAAACATTTGACCAGGAGAAGTGTAATAATATGAGACAAAAATCTGGGATAGTTAAGCGGTATGAAGTAGTTATTGCCCAGTAATATTGCTTTCATTGTTTTTCAGTATGATGATTGTTGTTGTGGTGTGAGTGGTAGATAAAGTTTGGAAGTGAGTGAAGAGGGTGAGCAAGGAGGTGTAAGGTATGAATAGGAACTTTTACTCCTTGAAGGCTGTGTATAGCCGAGGTGCTAGACGGAAAATTTCATAATAAAACCTTTATTGGCTATATTGTGGTGCTTTTTGTGTTGTGGCACATTAATGCCAGTGTTGTTCAGATGAGTAGGAACTTGTTCATAATTAGGAATATCGTTAGCCTGGGGTTGAACAAGAATAGACACAATTTTTGCCTGAGAATTATTTCAGAATGGTTTTAAAGGACTAGAGGTAGGGTATTGACCTGATGGATATAACTAACTAAGGAGTTCCAGGCCTTAGCAATATGGTATAAATATAAATCATGCCCTGCAGGTTTGATAAGTTTATGGACAGAAAGGTTTTTCCTCTCTGGATCATAATGATCGAGTTCAAACATAGTTGTGTAGAATGGCTGGTAATCTCCAAGTGAAGTACCTCGCAGGATGTGCAGTAGCAAAACTCGCCCTGAACACGCCTCCTAGGCAAGCGCGCATGAATATTTATGTTTTCCGGCCTTAAAGAACACGTTGAATTGTTTGTACATATATTCCGAAATGTCATGTAAGCATGTAAACAAACTGAATTGGAAAGAAATGCAAGTACAAGTCTACGAACACATAGAACACATAATGGTAATTTTTTTTCACTTTATTCATGATAAACACAGCAAAACTACAGAAAATGACTATTGCAAATGTTAACATGTCAAAAGTCCATTCAGGTACATCATAGCTGTAATTATTTTCACTTTATTCACGATTACATATAAGCCATTTAGCGGCAAAAGTACAGAACATGAGTGTTGCATTTCATATCAGAAAATGAGCGGAAACACAGTAAGCTATTGCACATGTCATTTCATTTAACAGTGCAGGTAACACACGGAAAACCATTGGTAAGAAATACAGGTTGGGGGGGATCACAGTAAATGCAAAGCGTATATAACATTCTCAACAACACACATTCTTGTTCTCTTGAAAATATTAAAAAAAATGCAATCCAATAGTAATGAAAACAAAGGAGGCAAGGAAAGGAAGAGAAGAGTAAGTAGTGGTCAGGTGACATGGCCCTTGGGGAATCAAGCACACTAGACGTGTTTGAGAAAGTATTGCATTTTAGCCTGAACTTGGGCGACCAGATTTATTTTAGATGAACAGGAAGAGACTTCCAAAGTGTGGGAGCATAACAGAAAAGGTGTATTCTACATAAATGCAGAAGAGTTCTTGGTGTTGCAAGTATAGTAGCAACTTGTGAGTAGCACCTTATGTTGTACAAGGAGATATTTCAAGCAAGTTTAACTGCAAGAGGGGAAAAGTTTTTAAGATGAAGTAGTTTATTAGAGCGGAGTTCTTAGTAGTAGATCAGCTCTTTATTCTATACATTATACTTCTGCTGATTAGTTGATTATATAGAACGGTTACTGTTTATCATCTATCTTATTAATCTTACTGTTAAGATTGCAGCCCCTGCCTGTTTTCTTTGACCAATACTGCATGCAACTAAATGTAATTGTATTTTAAAACAAATCCATTCTGAATTAATCCAATGTTCAAACATATTAATCAATGACTAAATACCTTAGCAAAGTACTCCGTTGCAATAAAGAAAGCAATTTTCTCTCAAATCTTCCCACCATGATAAAATCCCTTGACACAGGCCTGCCATCCCAAAACCAAGTTGTTTACACAGCTCTTAAGAAGTTTTACATTTCTTACACCAAACACAGTGACCATAACATTAACACTTTTGTTTGAGTATGTATGTGACGCGCTATTTTTAGCGAAGTGTCAGGTACTGTTAATAATAGCTTGTCATGCTATTACTGAGATTGTGCTAGCTGTTGACATTTCTTGACATGATGCATTCTCGGACACCTGCCAATCATGTCAGCAATGCCCACTCCCCACCCACAGCTGCGCGGAACCGCCCGTGAGGTACTTCGCTTGGAGATTACCGAATGGCTTTTAGTGCCCGACAGGCAGATGTATCTGGATAATTTTATAGGTGGAAAGAAGCTGTATATATGTTACTTGATGGGACAGTTCTAACAATTTAGGCTGTCAGTGCTATACAGTAATGGGTTCTGAAGGGGGTATTTGCTGCAAATTTAGTCATTTTATTATAGCATTGCTCAAATTTGGCTTTTAGTGCCCAACAGGCAGATGTATCTGGATAATTTTATAGGTGGAAAGAAGCTGTATATATGTTACTTGATGGGACAGTTCTAACAATTTAGGCTGTCAGTGCTATACAGTAATGGGTTCTGAAGGGGGTATTTGCTGCAAATTTAGTCATTTTATTATAGCATTGCTCAAATTTTGCTTCTTGTGCTGCCTGGAAGTTAGTTAAGAATGGGAGCATCACAAAGTAGTGATGGGAGGGGGTATTTAGTGGCAAGTGTAGCATTAGTTGTGTTGGTGAGAAAGTTTTTGGATCTGTAAAACATTCTGAGTTTTTGGTGATTTTTTTTATGCATTTTTATATGGGTAATCTCCAAGTGTAGTACCTCGCAGGATGCGCAGTAGCAAATCCCGCCCCGAAGACGCCTCCAGCCCAAGCCCGCATGAATATTTATTTTGCTCCTGCCGTACTGTTACTTTTAGTCAAACATAGAGTCAAATCATACTAATACACACACACAATTCCTTGCATCGTACCGTTCATTTTCTTTAGGGAAACCATAAGCATTTTACAGAAGTAATTTACAGAAGTCGTGCATTATTCAACCATTGCAAATAAGACTCAAATCATACAAATTCTCACACAGAATTCCTTCCACCATAGCGTTAACTTTATTAAAAGTGTGACTGGGACCACTTTATTGATTATTAAACAGGTGTGATTAAAAACCTTCAAAAACCGGCAGCAGTTAAACATATGTTTTGTAGCACTGAGGGGTGTTTAAGTGTAAAAGTGTGACTGGGACTTCATTGATTCGAATGTGTTATTATGCTACGGGACCATTTTATCATTTGTGAATGTAATATTTTTAGCATGACTGTCACTCATACTCTACTTTCCCCTGCCAATCATCGATGCCACGCCCACTCCACATCCAAAGCTGCGCAGAAATGAGTGTGAGGTACTACACTTGGAGATTACCTTTATATGCACGTCAAATGTCAGATTAGAGGTTCAAAGGTAAGTATAGGTTAGCTGCCCTTGCAGGCCATTTTTGTCTAGCTAATTTCCCTTTTAGTCGTCAAAGTACTTTAATGTACTTTTCTTTTTGCTTTTGTGTTTCAGACCATCTTGAGATGCCTGTTTCTGTAAATGTAACCCAGCTGATATGTTGAGAGGCTTTTGTTCTTGTAGGAGAAGTGCATCATAAAAAATGGATGCATTTCCTATCATGCCAGCCTCTGTTTCTACAACTCTCCTCTTGGGCAACTGATATGTGTGGGTCCCCAGATTTTTCCAGAAATTATTTTTTTCTTACTTCTTCCAAGTCTGTTACAGGCCATAACTAGGGCACTTGAAACTGTATACTTTATCATTTTCTGCAGATATCAATCTCCACTGAAAAATTACAATTTTTGAAATTTGCTACATTAACTAAACTAAACTAAAACATTGACTTTAAAAATAGTTACATAATTCTCAGCTTGTGATAAGAGAAGCCTGAGTTAATTGATTGTGTGTTAATTATTCTAAATTTACTACAGTCATCCTTGGCTGTATGTTAAGTGTTTTTGATCTTGGACATACTGGTTTAAACAATGGGTGCTAGCACAGGTGAAAATGGCCATATTCAACTTGATGAGGTGCTAACTGCATTGGTTTCTGGCTAGGTAGTGATTCTCATTTCATTGAATAAGAGGATTAAATTCTGAGCTGTTTACAATGTCTTATTCATTTCAGTGTATGTATTTACTTGAATATGTTAATCAGTGTAAGCTATTCATTCATTCATTGCAAAATAGTAAATTCAGACATTGTCTGGGTTCACCCTGTGCAGAGTCAAGACTTGGCTTAATTGTTTAGGGTGTGCATGCTGTGTGTTATGAAATGATGCATGTGTCACTTTCTACTTGATTCAGCTCATTTGCGGAACTCACAGTCATGATAGAAGGTTGGATTAGAGGATAGTGCAGCCTTTTTTTTTATAAAATACTACTTTTTTAAGAATTTTACTTGTGGTTGCTGACAGTGAAATTATAAATGACTGTCATTGCTGTAAGTGACTTGAATTTTGGAGTAAATTCTACAGATTATGGCTATATTCTGGTGTTTGTGCTGTTGTGAAGATTTTTGTGCAAGTCATTTGGAGAAGCAGTCAGTTTTGTAGGAGATGGCTGCCAGAAGAATTAATGGGACTTGTTTATGCTACAAACTTGGACATTTCATGTTCGTAAACATTCTTACGTGTGGAGGATTCTAATTTAAATTGTGAATTATTGATGGCATCTCTTTGTGCTTGATGTAATTATTGGATATTAATTTTAAGTAGAAAGTGTGTATATATGATGTACTTCTTGTTTCCATGTTGTATGGTTTATATGGTGTAAAGCTTTTGTGTGTCTTATTAGTTAGGTTTTTTAATATAATGTTTATTTTGTTTTCCTTTTGTAGATACTGGCAATAAGTTTGGAACTAGTTTTCTTGAGGGGTTGTGAAACCTAAGTTCTGACTTCACTTCCTGCTGCAGTATTTGGTAGTGATTATGGACATGTTTTAATGCTTAGACACTGTGTAGGTGTTACCACTGGCTCAGTTGAAATAACGTCTGCATCACACAAAAACATGACTCCAGTAAGACATTGTAGTACGTGCTTACAAACCTACTGAAGGATGCTAGAGGTCATTGTACATTTTTATGTTCTGAGAGATTATTTATATTCTCTTTAGTTATTTATGTCAACTCTTGAATTTGGAGTATATGTTGTAGGAAGAAATACGTATGAATTATGTATTAATTGTATTTTTGTGCCATGTTTTGTGCATAAATAATAGATTCATAGGTTTATACTTGACTAACAGCCACCAAGGTATTTACAAGTCCAAAATCGGGGATCATTTTAAATATTGTCCTATTTCAGTTAGTAGGAGAATAACAAGATTTTCATCAACAATTGAGGGCTATCATGGGCGTATGGCACTTTTACAATGGCAGACATTTGGGTTTCAGTCTTCATACCCTTCAGAAAGTCCGTGCAAATGCAAAGCTTTTATTCTACTTACTTTCTGGGTTTGTATGTGCAATATTTAAGAAGTGTCCTGTTTTGGTGCCTTTGTTCTCCCCATTGTTCTCCCCATTATTTATGGTTTTGTACAGCTTTCTTGCTCTGGGAGGTTGACAGGTATGTGAGGCAGGCATCTGGCCATTCTGGGGAAACCTGTACAGTTGATGGATATGGCTGTACAGCACTTTTACAATGTAGGGGGTGTGCGACAGAACCTGTCACACACACCCCCTGGATTGCTTTCTTGCTCCTCTTTCTATTTCAGTGTCCATGGACACTGAAATACTAATTTTATTTCATTTCAGTGTCCGTGTACATTGAAATTCTTTTAAAAATTGCCATACGGCACTTTGAGTACCTTTTTGCTCTATTGCCTTGATTTGTGTTTTCCTCTGACTGTAAACTTGTGTCTGCATTAATTACAGTGTAAAGTTTATATATTATCGGAAGGCAAGTTATTGGTTTATAGTTTTTAGGATAGCTTTCATGTTCGCTCTTAAGTACGAGTATTGCTGGTGTCTGTTCTGGGTGCACATATAAATAGTTTTCACTCATGACTAAATCTTCATGTAAAGATGTTAGTACTTTTAGCCAAAAGTTAGGTATTGCATCTGGGCCAGGGGTTTTCCGGTTAGGAGATTTTCTTAAATTGTTTCAATCTCTCTGGCTGTTTCTTCATCCCATTTTGTATCCTATACATTTGAACTTCTTATTCTTTCTTTTACTTCTTCTATCCATTTAACATCTTTGTTATGTTCCACAAGGTCTTCATAGATATTTCTCCAAAACATATCTATTTCTTCTTTTTTTGGAGATGTTTCAGTTCCTTTTACCTAGTTTCACAGTTCTCTGTAAAACTTTTCTGGGTCATCAATAACTTGCTTATGTTGTACTTTTCCTTTCTATTTATCTGCATATCTTCTAAGTTTTTGCCTGTGCTGACATTGTTAATTTATTTGTGATAGTGCATGACAGATCCTGATCTGTTCTGATACTGCACATTAGTTTTATCACAGCTGTGGTGTTTTCTTAGATTTTCTACATTAAATCCTTTACTTCGCAAGTACTCCATAACCTCATTTTCTATTTCTGTAACTTCGCCATTACTTATTCTTTTGTCTACTTTTCTTCTTTGTTCTCTTATGTTTTGTATTGGAAAATTTTTCAATATCCTGATGCCTTTGCCTATATTTCTCTTCAAATATCTTTAGTGCTGCTCTTTTTGTATTGATCAGTTTTGCTTTCTCCTTTGGATAAATATTACACCATATTAAACTCTTTCTTTCTCGTGTCCATATTTCTTCTACAGATGTCTCCTGATCTTCCTTACTCTCCTTACTTTGGTGACTCGCTCCATATTGCTGTGGTGTATCCAGTGTTATACTTTATACACCAGATCCTTCGATTCACAATTATTCCATAACTTCATCATATATTTTTTTAACTTCTACTTTACTAATCTTCTGTTCTACATTCCCTCTTTGTGATCTTATTTTTATTATGAAATTTGCCATATCTGGATGTCTTTGCCTGTATTTCTCAACGAATATCTTTGGGGCTGCCTTTTTTGTATTGATTAATTTGGCTATCTCCTTTCCATAAATATTGTACCATATCAGATCTCTCTTTTCCATATCCATATTTCTTTTTTATACCTTTCAAAAATCTCTAGGTTTTGTTCTTTATATTTTTGCACCTCCTCAGATGCTTTTTTTCCCAAATATATCAATGTTTCTTGCTCTATATAATGTTTTTCATAAATCTTTTGTATTAATGAACACATTTTTTTCATTTGAAGCTTCTGAAATTTTTTTCTTGTGGAAGTATTTTTCTTTCCTCTAATTTCTCTCATGATCTTTTTGTATGTCTTGTGTGTGGAAATTCTGGGCTTCTTGCATAATAGTAACAAAACATAATTTATTTCTTATCCTCAGTAGTTCACTCTATTGTCTTTATGACACTTTTTGACCTATCAGTTGTAATTTTGTGTGGACTACTACTTCCTTCTACATCAGGGGGGGCATCCTCCCCCCTGGTCCAGGCCTAGCCCAGCCCCATCATAGGAATGTGTCAGTGTCTTGAGGATTCTACACTGTAATTTTTTCTGGTCCTGGCACCAGTGCACCTACCAGGATTGGACACTTTTTTTTATCTTGGGTCTTGTGTACTCGGCTATCTTTTTTTTTTAATTTTTAACCTACTTCTGTCCATGATATATGATATATAAAATACAGTGTATGTATATCAGTGCTGTCTTGGTAAGATTTTGTGAAAAACAGGGTCCACCTTGGGAAAGTACTCATCAAGACTTGAGGATGAATTCAGTTTCAGCAACGCCACTCTGCTTTGCTTGCTGACCCATCATTTCGTCATTTGGACTGTATAGGGTCAGTATAGGTGGCTCCATTGATAATGAGCTCTGCACTCATGGTTGTGTATTGCCTTTGAGGTTGCAGGCATAGCTAAAGAATTCTTTGTGGTTGTCCTTGGCCTGGAAGGCCAAATTTACTGCAAATTTGTCTTTGTTAGACCATATTTGCCCTCTGCGTTGTTTGTATAGTGCAAAAGTTCTTTTATCCTGCTAGGTGCTATAATGCCTAATTTTTGCCATGATTTTTTTTATATGTTTATTGATGTTAGCCTGTTGATGTTATGATTCCACCATGAATCTTGTTTTTTTTTTTTTTTTTTTTTAGTTAGTTCTGTTATTTCTGATATGTACAGCTGCATCTACACAGCTATTAACATGCTTGTATAGAGTTTCAGTGAACAGTTCTTCATAGGTAGCAGCTGTTTCAGGTTTTTGGGGGACTAGGAATGTTGCCATATTATCACTTAATAGTAGAAAGCCTTTTGAATAGTTCTTGAACATTCCAGAGTTAGCTGCATCTCCAGGGTTTATTTTTACTTCAAAGAAGACCATTTTGTGTTGTGACCTTATCAGAGAAGACATTACACTAGGGGGTGTGCAGCACTTTCAATATTAATGAAGACCAGACTCAGTATATCTGCATGTCTGTTTGATGTATTGACAGTCTTGTCCAGGAATTTTTTGCCTGTATATTTACTGTCATACATAATTCCCAGTTAATAGGGGGCAATTAAAGTCACCCATGAATATGGTATTGGGTTGGATGGTGTGTGTTTCCATTAAGTTTAAACACATGCTATGGGTTTCCTGGGCCATAAAGAGAAACCTATAGCTTGCAAGGAAGAGAGATAGGATTTTGTCTCTGGTGATTTGAACAAGGAGAAGTTCAAGTGCATTGTCGTGTTGGACCAGCCTTAAGGTATATTTATTTTGGATGTACTTTTGATGTAAATCTAAATACCTCCCTCCTTAGTCCCCGTCTGTGTAGTAGCTGGTCTAAATGTGTGGAAGGCATTATAGTCATGCATTGCCAATGTGTTGTCTGTGAGTTTAAACCATTGTCTCAGTGACCACACAGATATTAGCAGTGTGAAAAGAGCTTGAAGGATTGGGGTTTTTTGGTGTTATGTTGTCCTATCTTGCCTTCATTCTTACTGGATGGGTTTGGAACTGATCCCCTGTTTCAACTTGGCCGTATAGTAAAGCTTGAGGTCTTCTATTGGCTCATGTCTGTATCCCTATCCCATCGTGCTCTAGTGAAGCTCCCCAGATCTCGTTTGCCGCTAAACAGATTGGGTGCTTCCATTTTAGCTCTGGCTAAACGAACAAATCTTTATTCTTTATTCGAAAAGTTCTTCTTCTACTTTAAAGTAAATTTAGCGTTTACTATTTTGTTGTAGTTAGTTAGACAAAGTTCGTTGCTGTGTTGTTGCTTCAGGCTGTAATTTTTCTTTCTTAGGCCTTTGTTTCCTCCCCGTCCCAGTTAAATTTCTATCACATAAGCCCATTTTAGTTAAAGGGTTTTCCTACTATTACTGTTGTTAACATTTTTGAGGTTCATATCTAGTTTACTCTGATTTAAAAAAGAAAGTGCGTTAGCCCGTTTAAGTTAGAGGGCTACCACTGCCTGTTTTTAATTATAGGCCATTTTGCTATTGTTTATTGTTGATACCCTTGAAATCTTTAAATAGTTAATCTTATTGTTAAAACAAAAGGAGTGTCAGCCCACTTAGGTTAAAAGGCTGCTGCTGCCCATTTTAGTTAAAGGGCTACCTAACTTCTTTCCTTCCTCTTGTTTGTTGAAGTTTCTCCCAAAAAAAAAGTTTGATATTTTATATATTATATTGTAGGTGTTTAGTGTGTTAAGTAGTTGTTGTTGATTTGCTCTTGTGTGCAGACTGTGATTTTGAACATGTCCAAGGAGCATAAGGAAACTAATACTTTGGGCTTCAAAAAATGTGGTAAATGCAGCCAAAAGATGTCATCAACTGATTCCCATATTGTTTGTGTCTACTGTCTGGAAGCAGTGCATCTTCAAGAGTCATGTTCAATATGTCATTCAGTCAGCTCCAGAGTACTGCTAGAAAGAAGAAACAAATTGTGAGAGGCTTACTGAAGCCCCCTTTCCAAGAATCTCTAGAAGAAGGTCCAGGCACTTCAAGATCAGTGAAATCACCTTCAGCAAAATCGGACAAATCCACCAAGAGATCTTCTCCCTCTTTAGGGCAATCGGAGCCTGTAAAAAAATTTAGCAAAGTTGTATCTCTGGCTCTGATGACTACTGAACCGACAAAATCTATTTCATCAGCGCCAACTGTTTTGGTGCCAGTAGAGTTCGAACTAAGGAGCCGGTCCCCAGAATTGGAGCCAGTTACTCCTGTTTTTAGGTCCCCTATTTTGCAAACTATCAGATCCCCTACTCTTTCCTCTAAGTCCTCCAGGAGTCTTTCAGATGCCAATGCGGATAGGGTGGTGCGTAGATTTCTATATACATTGGCACTGGCCAAACTCCTCTCGGCTCCAACCCAGAGTGATTTGGAGCCAGACAGGACTTCCTCATTGACATCGATTCCTCCTCCGAGCCGACCTGGGACCTTGGAGCCATAATGGCTGGAACCAGTTGTTGTGAAACCATCAGTGCCAAGAACCATCCTGGCATCATCAGTGCCGAGAACCATCCTGGCATCCTCAAACCCGACATCTGCTCTGACATCCTCGGTTCCATCCGAGAAGTCTAGGAATGAATACTCTGTGGTTGGGTCTGGAGAGGGAAGGCGGATTGGACATTTGTCTCTGGGCTTTGGTGCAGATGAGCTCGGCTCCTACATCAGCTTAAAAGCTAAACCCGTTGGTTATGGGGATCTCTTCTGGCTCTTCGGTGCCAGAGGTATCTTTGGATCAAGGGAGGGAGGCTTTCAAGCTGATGAGAGTGCTGTCTCCTCAGACAGCTCCACTCAGGGATTCCAACATTCTTCCCCCTAAGGCACCAGTGTCCATCTCTGCACAACACCATCCACAGACTAGTGAAGACCCTAGGCCTCAGGGTACCCCATTGGGTGAACCCCTCTCTTCCAAAACCTCTCCAGAATACCCTTCTGAAGAGGTCCCTTGTAAAGTACAGTTGTGTACACTCACCATAAATGTACACGTTCGAGTGTATTCACTGTTGCAGCCATTACATTTGGGTAATCTGCTGACAGGTTGCCCTCAGTCGGCCTGATTAACAAAGTCTTGGGTCCTGCGTCAGTTGCTGTCCCTTCTTCCATGATGTCAGGCTGTCAGGGGTATAAAACATGCAGCCGACGCCATTACATCAGTTTTTCTTGCTGCAGATGTCAGGTGCTCCCCAAATGGGAAGCAAAATATATATGTAATTAAAAACACAAAAATATACCTCCAAACAAAAGCAAATACACCAAAAAGGCTTTTAAGCATAGTAAAAGAAAGTAGAGGTATAGTAAGAGAAAAACAGGGGGCTGGAAGGAGGGTAACCAGGACTGCAACAGTGAATACACTCGAACATCTACATTTATGGTAAGTGTACACAACTGTACTATGTTCTTCAGAGACCTAGGGACCCAAGTCGACAGCGACCTCTCATTTGACACCCACGTTGCCAAAGTGGTTAGAAAAACATTTTACCTTGCACACCTCATCATGAAGGGATTCACATCTAGATCCAGGGATGTCATTGTACCACTATACTCCTCCCTCATCAGACCCATGATTGAGTATAATGCCCCATTTGGTATGTACCTCACCCGGCATTTGCAACAGCTGGAGAGACCACAAAAGTACCTCACCAAGAGGATCAAGGGTCTCCAACATATGTCTTATTCTGCCAGACTAAAGAAACTTCAGCTTTATTCAGTAGCATACTGCCTGCTCAGAGGTGATCTCTGCCTGACGTACAAGGCCATGTCCAATCAGGATCTGATGGACATGCTCCACCTCAAAAGATCCAAATCCACCAGGACCACGAGAGCTAAAGACTTAAACCTCAGCACAAGTATGAATAGGACATGCTGGAGGGATAGATTCATAACCCAGAGGCTTCCCATGCTTTGGAACAGGATCCCAGTTCGTATTAGGCAGAGTCCCTCACTGACTGTCTTCAAGAGAAATCTTGATGAGTGGATGGGAGATCGTAAGTTTACCCCAGGGGTCACATCTGTGTCACTGCTAGACAGGGGCACAGTAAACTAATTCTATTATATAAGGGGACCTTCACTGTGTCACTACTAGACAGAGGCACAGTATTCTAATTTTATTCTGCACATTTTTGTACCACTTCATGGGGTGGCAAAAGCCACATCACTATGGCTAGGCTTACAAATGCCCTAGGGTAGATAGCCTAGTACTATACTATGAAACTATGTTTCACTGTTGCAGTCAGTACATTTGGGTAGATTCCCAAAGCTATGGTTGGGAGGATGGATTTATACAGCATTAGAACCAGCTATAAGGCCCTGCAAAACAGCAGTGGCAAAGCCAGCTCTAGATTTAGAGAAAACTGGTAAGTGATAAAGCTTGGTGAAAGTATGAACTGAACTCCAGGTAGCAGCTTCTAGAATATCCCTGGTAGGAACACCTCTAAGAAAGGATATAGAAGTAGATGCAGCCCTGGTGGAATGAGATCTGTTCCCCTGGGGATAGGTTTTCCAAGGTGCTTATAGCAGAAATGAATGCAATGGCTTATCCATTTAGAAATGGTTTGTTTTGAAAAAGCCTTTCCCTCTGCCCCTGCAGCAAATGCTACCAACAGTTGTTCAGATTTTCTTTGAGATTTAGTCCTGTCCAAGCAGAATCTAAGTTGTCTGTGTACATCCAATGAATGCAGAATCCGCTCTCCCTTGTTCTGTGGATTGGGAAAGAAAGTTGGCAAATGAATGGACTGATTAAGAGCCACACTGGATACCACCTTGGGCATGAAGGATGGATTGGTCCTGAGTGACACCCTGTCCGCATGAAAGATAATGAAAGGTTCCACTGCCATAAGGGCCTGTAATTCAGATACCCTTCTAGCTGAGGTGATTGCTAAAAGGAAGGCTGTTTTCCAAGAAAGAAATTTTACGTCTGCAGTAGCAGCTGGCTCGAAAGGAGGTAGAGTGAGTTTCTCCAATACAAAGTTAAGGTCCCATGCAGGGGATGGTGCTCTCCTGGGTGGTCTCAGGTTTTTGGCCTCTCTGAGGTACTGCTTGAGCAGAGGGTGAGAGAAGAGGGGAGGTTCTGTGTTGTAATGAGCTGAAATGGCTGAGGCATGGATTTTAATGGAGGAAAAAGACAGGCCCTTTTGAAGCATCTCAGTTAAGTATTGCAAAATCTCAGATAAACTGGGTGCTGGTGTGCTCATCCCTTGAGATTGATTCCAGGCACAGAATCTTTTCCATTTGTCAGCATAAGATTTTCTAGTGCTAGGTCTTCTCACCTCCAAAATGACATCCATCACAGGTTTGCTGAGGGATGCTAAGGGGACATTTAAATGATTAGCCAAGCTGCAAGATTCAATGTTGGGAGCTGAGGGTGCAGGATTTGGTTCTCCTGCTGAAACAGTAAGGTAGGTGTCTGAGGCAGGTGCCATGGAGAAATTTGTGACACACTGCACAGGAGTGGGTACCAGTGTTGGTGTGGTCAGTCTGGAGCAATCAAAATAATTTTTGGTTTGTCCTGTTTGACTTTTAACAGAACTTTGGAGAGCAGAGGCAGAGGGGGAAAGGCATAGACTGATAGGTTTTTCCAGCTGAAGGACAGCACATCCACCTTCCAGGCTTTTTTGTGAGGAGTTCTTGTGCAAAATTTGTTCAACTGGTAGTTCTGGGGTGAGGCAAAAAGATTAATGTCTGGGCTCCCCCATGTGCTTGTCAACCTATTGAAAATCTGTGGTTCCAGTTTCCATTCGTGTGGGTCCATGAGATTTCTGCTTAGTTCGTCTGCCAGAATATTCAGCTTTCCTGGTAGAAATTGAGCTTGTAGTTGTACTTGGTAGCTCAAGGCCGTGTTCCACAATGCCATGGCTAGTCTGCAGAGGGGGTAGGAATGTGTACCCCCTGCTTGTTTATGTACCACATAACTGTGGTGTTGTCTGTCTTTACCATTAGTTGTCCTGGATTAAGGTAGTCCTTGAAGGATGTCAGAGCATTCTGTACAGCTAGCATTTATTTTTGATTGATATGTAGATGCATTTGATTTGGGCTCCATTTGCCCTGAAAGCACTTCCCTGCCAGATGAGCCCCCCATGCATAGTCTGTGTTTGTAGTTAGGGTTTGGGTGTTAGGGGGTGGTGTGAGTGGTAGTCCCTTGTTTTGGTGGCAGGCCTCTGCCCACCATAGGAACTCCAGGCGTAGGCAAGGTATGATAGGAATCATTGTTTCCAGGCCGTGACAATGCTGACTCCATAAACATTTTAAGTACAACTGAAGTTTCCTCATATGCAGTCTTGCTTATGGAATCAGAAGACTGCAGGAGGCCATGAACCTCAAGGCTTGCAGTATTTGTCTTGCAGATAGCAGAGTTTTTGTGGCCACCTGTTTGAAGTAAGTCACCAAATGAATTTGCTTTTCTGGCATGAGGAAAGTCATCTGGGCAGATGTCTTCAAGCTTGCACCCAGGAATGTAATTTTTTGAGAGGGTAGAGTTGTGATTTCTTTTCGTTTATGGTGTACCCTAGACAAGTTAGAACCCTTTTTACAAACGCCAGATGTTTTAAAAGTATGACCTGGTTTTCTGCCTGAATTAGACAATCATCCAGGTATGGATATATTTGAATATTTCTTTGCCTGCAAAATGCAATTACTGGAGCCAGGCACTTTGTGAATACCCTGGGCGCAGTAGACAAGCGGCAGCGCAGATAAATGATAATGCAAGTAGCCTGCTTTGAAGTGTAGGTATTTTCTGCAATATTCCCTGATTGGCATATGCAGGTAAGCCTCTCTTAAATCTAAAGTTGCCAACCAGGCATCCTTGCCTAGCATAGGAAGTAACTGTTGAAGAGTCAACATCTTGAATTTTGGAATGTCCAGAAAGGTGTTTAGAGTAGACAAGTCCAGAATTGGACGCCATGATTTGTCTTTACTGGGCATCAGGAAAAATCTGGAATAGAAACCTTGTCCTTTTTCTCTTCTGGTACTGGTTGAATAGCCCCCATGTTTAGGAGGGAAAGTACTTGATTCTGAGCCTCTGACCACTGATTTGGGGGCAGGTCTGGCCACCCGTTTGGAGTTGGCAACGTGTGGAAATGAAATCTGTATCCCTGGGACACTATATTTAAAACCCATTTGTCCTGGGTTATAAGATGCCAGTTTTTTGCATGAAGAGCCAGTTTTCCCCCCAAAGGGGCGGCTGAGAGGTAAGTGCTTGGTAATTTTAAAGGAAAGTCATTGAAACTGTTTACCATAGGGTGGTGTCTTGTTATTTCCAGATTTGGAAGTGGAAGCACACCATTGCTTAGTTCTGAGAGTCCCTTGGGACTGAAACCTGGTTCTGTTGGAGTGTCTGGGTTTGGCTTGAGTGGGTCTGGAAGGAGCTGGAAAGGGCCAGTTTTTAGTAGGCCAGTGCCTACCAAATGATGGAGGTTGCACTTGTAAGAAATCTTTCACAGTTTGCATACATTTAGCTTTATCTTCCATCTTTTTTAGAACTTCTTCAGCCTTATTGCCAAACAGATGGTCCTGATACAAAGGAGCATCCAACAGTTTTGCTTTAACATGATCAGGCAGAGATTGCTCCTTAAGCCAAGCATGCCTTCTAAGCACAGACCCAGTAACAGCAGCCCTGCAAGAGGCCTCTAAAGAATCAAAACCACATTGCAAAGTATGTTTTCCAACTTGTTCAGCAAATTGCAATAAATCCTGTAAATCTTTATTTTCCACACAGTCAGAAATCAACACAATTTTCTGTTTGAGCAGTCCCATGATATGCTTTTGATATTTTAGCATATACAATTGACAGTTTAAAGCCCTGATTGCCAAGGTTGCAGAAGTATAAACCTTTTTACCCCATCTATCCAGCGCCCTGGAGTCTCTATCAGAAGGGGTAAGATTTTTAGCAGTAGAGGCCTTAATGCCCTTGGGCCCTTGAGAAATGGTTTCAGGGTCCGCAACAGGATTTTTGAAAAGGAATTTGTGGGACTCAGGGACCCTGTAGTATCTGTCTGGTTTACTAGGTGCCGGAGGCAGGGAATCAGGGGCCACACTGGATTCTGAAAACACATCATCAACAATGTCTAGTGCAGGAGGTATAGCCAAAGGCCTATGCTGAGGAAGAATAAGGAAATCCCTAAGCCTCTTTTTGGATTCAGAAAATTCCTGACTTAAGTTTCCCCAAAAGAAAAGTCCTCGGGGGGGGGGGGGAGCAGAGGGAATAAAATCCTCTGCATCAGAATCCTCATAAGTAGGTATAGACAAATCAAGGTCATTAGAAGAATCAGAAGAAACAGAGTCCTCTTCAGAAGATTCATAGTCAAGCTCAGCCCTAGGCCTCTTAGAAGGGGGGGGGGGTTGACTACCCCTGATTAGAGTAATTAAGTCTTCAGCCATTTTGATCATTTGTTTTTTAGGCATAGGGGCCTAAACATGTAGCATGGGCATTGTTTTTTTAGACATAGATTGAGATTTAGGCCTTAGTATTGAAGGTGGAGTCAGTTTAATATGCAAATCTGTAGGCCTGAATACACCCTCAGAAGCTGGTGCCTGCACAGCGGCTCTGGACCCATCCAAGGTAGAGACATCTGCAGGTTCCATAGTGCATTTTTTAGGCAAGGTTCAAATGACAAATTACCACCGTAACAGGAACAGGCAAGCAAAACTGAGGTGATGCTACTCAATGCTAGAAGTCTAAATCTCAAAATGCACTCGCCGAGGCACTCCTTAAAATGGAGAACATCGATATCTGTGCAGTGACTGAGACCTGGTTCAAGACTCCAGAGAGCACCCTGCATTATCAGGCTATAACTCATACCACACTTTTCGCCATGTAACCTGGACCGAACACCAAAGGCAGAGGTGTGTCCATATTCATTAAGGATATCCACACCTCCAGGCTAGTTGCTCAGCATAATGCAGCCAAGGTTATCCAAGTGCAACTAACTCTGGGCAAAACTGAAATCCAAATTGTAGCTTGCTACAGATCACCCACCATGCCCCAGGATTCCCACTCCTCTTTTCTTGATGTACTGGAAAATATTAGGGTTCAACCCAACACCCTAATAATGGGCGATTTCAACTACCCCACCATTAACTGGGAAAACTACTCATGTACCAACTCCTTCGCTCAACGCTTTCTGGAATTCATAAACTCCAATGCCCTGGATCAACTTATCCACACCCCCACCAGGGGCAACAATATCCTAGATCTAGTCATTACCAATATGAGTGACCAGTGTTCAAACCTGAAGTCAACGCCTCATTGGTCCAATCCGACCATAAGCTAATTACTCTAGATATCCACATCCTGCCTTCACCCCCCATTAAGGAAACCATGGTAAAAAAATTATCCAAAGCCAACTTCATGCTTCTTAAGACAGAAGTGGTGAACTTCATGACACCCATGCAGATGGACTTAGGCAGTTACGACTACTGAATCCTACACAATTGCACTTAATAAGCACTTACATGAGTGCATGGTTCATGTTATCCCAAACAGAACCAAGACGTTATCCTCCAAAAAAGGAAGCCAATCTGGTGGTCCCCTGCCATAAACAAACTGTACAACAGAAGGAAGAAACTCCTGCAAAAGAGACTAAAATCCCACGAGTGGAGGAGCTCTCTGGTCAGTCTCAGTAAGAAGCTGCAATCCCTGATAAAATCCTCCAAAGCTAGTTACAAAAACAAAATCACTACTGATTCTAAAGACAACCACAAAGCATTCTATAGCTATGTCAAGAATCTCAATGACAACACTCAGATCTGCTCTGAGTTACAGCACAATGGCACTAAATATACAGACCCAACTGATATTGCCAACATCCTGGCATATAGGTTCAGTGCTAACTTTACCCCCCCTCTCACCCCCTAAAGAGTCCATCTCTATACCGGAAGAATGCAAAGTTCCTGTAATCAGGGCTGCACAGGTAAAAACCACAGTCTCCAAAGCCAAGAACACAGCATCCATGGGACCAGACAACATCCCAGGCTGCGTTTTACATGAACTACAGAACAAACTGGCACTCCACCTAAGTACCATGTTCAATCATAGCCTCACTCAGGCTTTGTGGCGCACAGCAACCTATATCCCACTCCACAATGGGGGGAGCCACCACGGACCACGGGAACTACCGCCCCATTAGCCTGACGAGCCTGGTCTTCAAAGCCATGGAACGTATCATCATGGAACTTATAAAACAAAGACACTGGTAATCTCCAAGCTCTGGATCCCACCCAGTTCGGGTTTGTAAAAGGCAGATCATGTCTCCTAAACCTGACAGACTTCTTTGAAGCAGTCACCAAAGCCGTAGACAAGGGTAAGGTGGTTCACACAGCTATCTAGATCTTGCCAAGGCTTTCAACAACATCCCCCACTCTGGAATTATAGATAAACTCACTAAACTAGGTATAAATCCCTATGTCACAAGATGGTTTGCCAAATGGCTCACTGACAGAACCCACACTGTGAAAGTAGCAGACTCCAAATCCAACTTCAGAACAGTGACAAGTGGAGTACCACAGGGTTCAGTCCTGGGTCCTCTCCTGTTTAGTATCTACTTCTCTGAAGTATAGGCTAACACAGAATGTCTTTGGCTAACGAAGTTTGCAGATGACTGCAAACTAGGAGCCATAATCGAAACTCCTAACGATGTGGACATCCTACAAAAGGTCCTCACTGAGACAGATGCCTGGTGTCAAAGCCATGGCCTCAAGCTCAATGCCAAAAAGTGCATTGTCATCCCCTTTGGTAAAAACTCTGTACCCATGAACTACAACATAGGCAGTAGTATACTTAACACCAAAAGTATGATAAGAGACCCTAGGACACAGGTGGACAGTAGTCTCTCCTTTGATAATCACATCGCCACAGTAGTCAGGAAATCCTTCAAGAAAAATCTTGATGATAGGATGTGAAATAGGAAATTCAACCCAGGGATCACCTCTGTGGCTCTGCTCGACAGTGGCACAGGAAAATAATTTTCTTGGGTGGCAAAAGCCAGGGTACCTTTTTGGCTGGACTTGTATAGGCCCCAGGGCCGATAGCCTAGTAACTACCTATGAACCTGACATTGCCTTCTTGTGAGTAACCTGGAACAGCAACAACAGCTGGAAAAGTGTCATCTATGACTAAGGATTGTCACACAGGGAATTAGCCACTCAGGCAATACAGACAGAATGATAACAAAAGAAAACACACTATCATTCAGTTACTTGTCTACAGATAACAGTGGACTCAAGTAGAAATGCATACAGTTGTAAGGTAGAAAGAGAAATAAAACTGCTTAAGAGCAGAATGGATGAGTGTGTCATACCTCTCTACTGTCCAGATTTTTGCAGAATGCTCAAATTTTCATCTGATGTTTCTCGTCTGTTCTTCATAAAATTTGCAGTTTTCCTACAAATCAATGAAGATTAAAGCCACTAAATAATGACATATTTGAGCTCAGACTTCTTATCCTTCAGAAAATGCACAATAACACAACTTGTGTTATTCTAGCAGCTTTCTGAGTTTATATGAGCAATGTAGACTACAAAACAAAAGGAAATGAAGACTATCTACTCATGTTTGCACCCTGTATTAGGAGGCATGTGCCTTTTTACAGAGCTATTAGCAGGTAAGAAAACCATCACACTTGGCTAGTATTCAGAGATCAATTTGAACATGAAAAAAAATACTTTCTACTTTTCTTTGAAACTTGCATCTTTTAGATACTTTCTACAGAAGATAGGGCATTTGTGTCATAAACTCATTGTAGTTAGCTAGCATTTAGAATTCAGCACAAAATAAAATATGAAATGAAATTAACTGAAAACTCTTGCTTACCAATGTTTTAACTTTGCACTGCTCAGATGCTTTCCTGCAGGGTATTAGCAAGTCAGATCATAACATTCCTGAAAAGCTAGTTTCTCTGAGGATAAAAAGGACAGTTGAAACTAATGAATGACTGAGGGCTGTTGTGAGTACAACTGCAATTTGAGAAGGAATCTGCTTAACACCTCTGAAGGTTCCTGTAAGCACCCTCCCCCAACCCCTGCAGGCAAAGTTGGGACATGCCCAGAAAGCCAGACTGAAAATGTAAACAAAGATCAGAATCAAAACAAAAAATCCCTGGGATTGTCCCTTTAAGGCTGCCTGGATATGTCTTTACAATGACCGGTTCTTGTGTCCATGGTGGTAATGAACGAACATGGTCACAACAGCAGGTTTTGACGGTCATCAGACATAGGAAACACATTAAAGGACAACCGCGCCCTCAGACTCAAAACACATATTAATTTCATCATGGTTTGATGTTTCCTACATTTTAATAGCACTCTGAGACTATTTTGAGCTTTTTAGATATTTTTAGATGCAATTTCTGACTCTGACCACATGAGGTCTGGCATATTGAAAAAATTCAGACTGTTTACTCTGCCTCTAAGTATCCCAGAATGCATTATTTGTCTCCAAAAAATTGCATCAGATCTGCCACGTTTTGCCTTAAGCTGCTGTCACTTCATTGACTTAACAGGCATTCACTGCAGTCTTAAAATCCCCTACTTTTGGTTAAAATGTTATCCTTTTTAATGACCACTTAAAACACAAGCAGTGCAAATGCTACAGAACAGAACTGAAAGGTGCATTTTCTAGCTCTTTCATCTTAGAAATGCTAAATTGCTTTCTTTTGTGAAGGCTGAAATCTAGCTCTTCAAGGAATCTCCCCTCCCACTTCACACCTACCTTCCCTAGCTGTCAAAGAGCCAAAGGTAATTTGACCCATTATCTGCATGTGATTGACAGCTCGTCACAGCAGGTGACCAGAGTAATGTACTGTTTGCTTGTCAGCCTTTTCCTCCTTACAGTGGGAGACTTTTTTTGTTGCACTGCTCCTGTCAAATTTAAAACCAAGCTACATAGCACTGGCAATAATCCCTGCTTTGCAAAGCAATCTGCCACTTATTTTCCCTTCCTGTTTAAATAGCTAACACCCACAATTACCTCCGTACCATCATGCACCCACTTCAAAACTTTACTAAAAGCGCAACTAAAACATGCTGGCTATGCCCTTGCAACTCCCAGTCTAATATCATCCACCCCATCCAACCACTACCTTTCTTTCCACTCCACTAACTACCTTGATTATAGCAAGCTCAGATACTCATAAGCCTAGTACTTATTATACAGCAGGAACTTCTCATTGTAACATTTGTTAATGTCTGTTATGTACTTCACAGATAAAGATTCTATTTGTCTACCGATGTACTATGTTCTTCATCTGTAAATATGTTGTAAGTAAGTGCTATGTTAAATTGTTAATCATTATAATCCAATGTAACTACTGTCTATTTTACTGTGGAGCTTTTCTCCCCGGGCCTACGCTGAAAATAGACCTACGTCCAGTCTGACACTCCCGGTCAACAAATATAAATAAATAAATAAATAGAAGTAGGATTACTGATCCTGTCAAATTAGGAAAGATTATGAAATAGTAGATCTTGCATTAGTATGAATTTTCAAAAGGGTATGAAATCTGAAACTTAAATGTCTGTCATTGATTTCATTCTTCAGTCTCTAATGATTTGGCAGCAATTGTCCCAAAAAAAAAAAAAATTTGATTCAAAAAGATAATAGCCACACAATACAGCTGGTAACCTGTCAAAGAAGGGGCGCCTTTTAATATTAGTACTACTAACTTGAGCATCTGACAAAATAAAAAAAACATGCATTTATGAAATGAAAGTTATCCCTAACTGGATTATTACAGTTAATGGTAAACCCTCCATGTTTTCTTCCAAAATAGCAATTTCTGGGGAGGGATTATTAGGGGAAGAGCAACATTTTGAGCCACGTTCAGGGACAGTTGAGAGGTTGGGATATGCCTAATTCTAAAAAAGCAATTTATTTGCATGTACCTAGCAACCTGTTAATGCAGGAAATCTGGACAAGGCAAAATATATGTAGGGGGACATCAAAACAGTACAAAAAATTGATCTTGTATAAAATGAGAGAGCTGATCGCATAACAGGTCTTGCTTTAGCATGCATTTTTCTGAAGGTTATGAAGGCTGAAACTCAGTGTCTCATTTAGTGACTTTATTCCGAAAGAGTTTGACTGAAAACCACAAAAATTGAGACCAACAATCCAAAAATAAGAAGCCTTGCTTGCAGTCACACACACTTGCCCCTTGCTTGCAGTCTCACACACACACACACACACACACACACACACACACACACACACACACACACACACACACACACACTCTTGCCCCCTTGCTTGCAGTCACACGCACACACTCTTGCCCCCTTGCTTGCAGTCACACACGCACTCTTGCCCCCTTGCTTGCAGTCACACACGCACTCTTGCCCCCTTGCTTGCAGTCCCCCACACACACTCTTGCCCCCTTGCTTGCAGTCACACACTCTTGCCCCCTTGCTTGCAGTCACACACACACGCACACTATTGCCCCCTTGCTTGCAGTCACACACACACGCACACTATTGCCCCCTTGCTTGCAGTCACACACACACACACTTGCCCCCTTGCGGACACACACACACACACACACACACACACTTGCCCCCTTGCGGACACACACACACACACACACACACACACCTTGCTTGCAGTCAGAATCTGGACATTGCAACAGCACTGAAACAGACATTCAAAGATAACACATGTAGCCAGTGGCAGTCTAAGTTTCACTTTTGGTTAGTGATATTTTAAAATTCTCAGACCCTTTGCACACGAGAAATGCACATGTTGTTGAATACACCTTCCTGATTGTATATAATTATATTCCTTGTACAATGCAGTCCAGTTTTAGTGGGTGTTTTATATTTACTGTTTCAAACATTTTTCCTGAAAACAGTGCAACAAAATGCATGCACCAATAATGACAATACTGCCCAATTCTGAATATTTCCATCACAAGTGTAGTCAGACTTCTACAGTCCACCAGTATCAGTACATACGCACAATTTCTGAAGCAGTAAACGTCCTGTAAATAATTCCACATTAAAGCAATCTGTAACTAATGAAGCGGTTGCTGCTAGCCAAAAATTAGATAAGTCATGTCATCAACAAATAATGTCATACTTGCCCTTTTTGAATAATTTACTTATCTTACACAAGAACAATAAGCTGGTAATACTGCAGTAGGGAATGGATGACAATCTTCTTCACCAGAAAGGAGTGCATCATCCACCCCATTTGCAATGCAGTACAGTTTCACAAATGCATCTATGTGAGTAGAAACCACAGCCTTCTGCATCAAAAGCAAACAACCTGTTGTGATATTAGCAAAGCAAGCAGACATAAGCAGCACTAATAATTGTTGCAGCCCTGCATCTCTCAGCTCCCTGTAAAATCTACTCAATCAGTTGTATCTATGAACTTCACAGCACAAGAAATCTTGAAAGAGGCAAAATTTCCCCCTTGCTTGCAGTCACACACACACTTGAACCTTGCTTGCAGTCACATGCACACACACTTGGCCCTTGCTTGCAGTCACACACACACTTGGCCCTTGCTTGCAGTCTCACACACATTTGCCCCCTTGTTTGCAGTCTCACACACTTGCCCCCTTGCTTGCAGTCTCACACACACACTTGCCCCCTTGCTTGCAGTCTCACACACACACTTGCCCCCTTGCTTGCAGTCTCACACACACACTTGCCCCCTTGCTTGCAGTCTCACACACACACTTCCTCCCTTGCTTGCAGTCTCACACACACACTTGCCCCCTTGCTTGTAGTCTCACACACACACTTGCCCCCTTGCTTGCAGTCTCACACACACACACACACACACACACACACACACACACACACACACACAATTGCCCCCTTGCTTTCAGTCTCACACACACACACACAATTTCCCCCTTGCTTTCAGTCTCACACACACACAATTGCCCCCTTGCTTTCAGTTTCACACACACACAATTGCCCCCTTGCTTGCGGTCAAACACACACACACAGACAATTGCCCCCTTGCTTGTGGTCAAACACACAATTGCCCCCTTGCTTGCGGTGTCACACACACAATTGCCCCCTTGCTTGCGGTCACACACACACTTGCCCCCTTGCTTTTAGGTCACATACACACACACACACACACACACACACACACACACACACACACACACACTTGCCGCTTGCTTGCATTCACACACACACACACACACACACACACACACACACACACACACACACACACACACACACACACACTTGCCCCTTGCTGTATCCTATGGACATTAGAAGGCCTCCAGCTGAAGGCACTACATATGTTACCTGTATTTTTTAGCAAGTTCCTCCTCCTATTTTATTTCTTTTCACTCAGAGCCCCTACCATGATAGTGCTATCCCTGTCCACAAAAAACAAAATGGTTGCAAGGCATGTACTTCACTACCAGAAAACTGAGATAAGAAAAGCTTACCAGCCTTAGAGATTTTATCAGACTTTGCTTCTCAGTGGCTTGTGTGCTATACTCACTCACAAAATGTTATATTAACAGGCAGAATATCACTTTGAAGACTAAAGAAATAGTATTTTGTCTACCAAACTTTATAACAAAGTCAAAAATATATATGCCATGCCGATTCCATTATTTCAATAGGAATTGGCAGCAACTCTCACTCAAGGCATGCTGCTTAGCAGCTTTACAATGACTAAGCTGCTGTGCTTGTACAAGCAGCAAAATTCCTCATTTCCTTTCCCATCTATCTTCTATTTCTCTCTTATTTCCCTTACGTTTTTCATTAATTTAAAAACAAAACAACACGCAGGGTCAAAGAATATCATAGCAACCGTGACATTAATCTTACAAGAACCTGTGCTCTATGTGTAACTGAGCATTGTGAAGTGTCTGAGGCTACTTCTAAACTATGGACACATACTGATGGACAAAATGTTGAACCTCTATATTGCCTACATCACTGTATATTTACCTGCTATAATAATCTTACATGGGAACCCAGAAATGCACTTAGCCTAGTTGCATGAAACAAGTATAGCGGCAGAAACCACCCCTGGACTACTACCACTCTCTTGCTGACTATTCATAAGTATGTTTACAGGCTGCAGAATTACTCAATAAATAAGTTTTATGCCTAATGGCTCCAGCGCCCACATTAACATAATTTCATTACCCAGCTAACGGAAAAAAAGGTATTATTCAGCTGTGGCAAAGTTTCAAGCAGGTAGCAGGTTTGATGGCACACACACTAAAACGGAGCAAGCACAGTAGCATAACAAATAAAACGGAGCAAGCCCAGCAGCATAACCAATAAAACGGATTACTAATATTAAAAAAATAAAAAAGATGACAAGACTGAAAAGCGAAGCTCAACAACAGAAACAAACAGCGGAAAACATTACAAAACATCTGCAGCATGCAATCGCAAAGCACGAGGCATCAACAAACTAAAGAAAACCAAATACAGCTACAAATACAGCAAGGTTTTTAAAAAAAAACACACCAGCTACCACTATCGCAAGCACAAGGCATCAACTAAAGAAAACCAAATATAGCTACAAATACAGCATAGTTTTTAAAAAACACCAGCAAGCAACTAAAAACACTAGACAGTAATACAATTACTACAAGCAGCAATGCACTTACTTCAGAAGGAAACCCAAAGGCAGCAAGCACAGAAACACAGGCCAACTCAAGAATACAAAAGACGCCAGCATTAAACATAACCGGGGAAATATAAACCCTGGATCAAAATGAAAATAAGTAGGCTAAGCTAAAAATGCAGTTGTGAAAGGGAAGCACGTGGCACCCTTACAAACAGAAAAAGATTAACTCCACTAATGTGCAATTAAAAAGTTGGGAGGACACAATATCAGGGCTAAGGAGGCATAGAAACAGGGACAGATTACATTTAGGATACACTATTAAGAAGTAATAAGTAATAAGACTTACCTTACTTATGAAGTAGCAAAACGCTGGTGAAGAAGAAGTGCTTCACATGAATAGAGTCGACCAGATTTGCTAACACAGAAAAGGAGTTCCACACAGCACCTAGTCCATTTATTAGGTTAACAGTGGGCTGGGAAAGGCAGTGTTGACATCACAATGTGGGAGGATCACAGGGATTCTGTACAGCATGCAAATAAGGCAGTGTTTACGTCACTTTGGGGGAGGAAACCTCCCAGGATCTTCAGCAAGAGCTATGGCAGATGTGACATCATTATTTAAGAGACGACTAGACAGTCTTCATCTTGGTTTTAAAACTGAAAGTCAAACAGTACGGAAAAGTATGAAGCCTAAGCAGTAAAAGAGAATAGTGGATTTTTTTTTTAAAGCTGCGGTTATGTTTTTTTGAGGCTGTATCACATAACAGGATTTTAGGGAGACATCAGGTAGAGATATTTGATTTGATATCCCGTTGTTTTCCTTTAAAAAATAGTGAAAATGAGCACTTTCTGTGTCACAGAGTATCTAATGCTAACAATCAAAAAAGAAGTCTAGAGAGGAATCAACCAACTAACTGTCTCAGCTTGGCAAGGCTAAACTGAGCATCCTTTACTCTTCTTTGACCTCAGCACAAGTTGCTGAACAGTTCAGTCTATGCCTCAAATGTATCTTTTCAAAAGACATTGCTTCATCCACCAGCACTGTAACTCATGTCTTCCCGATAGAAGAATTTTCAGGACTTTACATCAAACCTGTCCATGTGAACGTCTTAAAAAGCTGTTGAAACAAAATCTCTGCTAACAGATGACAACTTGCTTACTGTTATTTTTTTATTTCTCCAAATCTTTTGGTTTTCTAATACCATGACGGGAATAGACCCCATTCCTAAGTCAAAGTACAATTAAAGTTCATGAAATGAGTATTGTTTCAATTTTTGATGTCAACCATAAGTGCTCTTTGTAGCACCCACAATGTGCCCAGTAATGACTCCTTCTGCAAAGCGTACAGGGTTACATGTATTGGTAACATATCTAAATATGATTGTAATCGTTTTGTATATCTTGTGTCTGGAAATTCTGGGCTTTTTGCATAGTAGTAACAATACGTAATTTGTTTCTTATCCTCAGTAGTTCACTTTATCGTCTTTATGGCTCTTCTTTGGCCTATCAGCTTTTGTGGACTACTACTTCCTTCTACAACAGGGAAGCCATCCTCCCCCTGGGCCTGGCCTGGCCCCATTGTCAGAACATTTCCATATTTTGAGGATTCTAATCTTTTCCAGTCCTGGTACCAGTGTGCCTACCAAGATTAGTCACTTTTTTTATCCTGGGTCTTGTGCACCCAGCTTTCTTTTTTTTTAATTGTTAACTTACTTCTGTCCATGACATATGCTATATAAATACAGTTTATATACCAGTGCTGTCTTGATGAGATTTTGTGAAAAACAGGGTCCACCTCGCGAAGGTACTCACCAAGGCTTGAGGATGAATTCAATTTCAGCAATACTACTCTCCTTTACTTGCTGACTTATCATCTCTCCATTCGGACCCCAGTATATACAGCTTGGTATTCTCGGGCTGTAGCCTGTTTACTGGCATTGTTAACAACTTCATCATTGGGAAATGAATTTCATACATATGGAAATCAACTGTCATTGTTTGTATACGTATACAGCACTCCACACTGGCCTGAAACTGTAAGAAAATTGAAGACTCTAACAAGTTAAGTAACAAAACATTTATTAAATAGATCAAGTTATGCTTTGCACACCTATGTTATTGTTCTGCTTTATCAAGATACTGCAAACAGACACAACACAGCTAAAAACACAGATGTTCTGAATGTTTGCTATACCAGAAATAACACAAGAAAGTTCTATTTTTTTTTTTTTTTTTTTTTTGCATTTTCCATTGTTTTTAATGTCATTTTCCCCATTTAAGTCACTGTTTCATATTGTTTACAATTAGCTTGCTTCTCACATGTTTTGGGAGCAATCTTGAAACAGCAGTGGTTCTTGCAGTGAGAGTACATTAATTACTGCTGTTTCTAGGTAGCCAGGTAGTAACTGGTCAAATTTGTACCTGCATTTCATTAGTCTTTAACTTTTTACTGCTTACTGTGTACGGAGCCCCATTGTGCTGGGTGCTGCAGACTGCCACAGTAGTTGTAACTGGAAATTGGTCACTGTGTGCAAGTGAAGCTTTCCCCACTTGTTTACTACAAATATCTTGTGGGTAACTATCTCTGTTGTGCTCTGGGCTATATGTGTTTGCACTAACCTGCATGGATTTGTTACCAGCTATGCTAGTTTGCACACTGTTTTTCCTATATATTTTGTGACAGTGTATTTTCCCTACTCCCACTCTCCACAAGTCCCTATAAAACAAAATAGCACTGTATAGCATGGAGAGACAGCAGACTCTGTTCCCTTCTACTGCTAGCCTTCTAGCAGTTGCTATCCTAAGGCAGTGTAACAGCTACCTCATGCTCACAGAAAATGAAGTCTTGCTTAACCTAACTGATTCGATCACTGACAGGTGCAAACTTTGAGGCAGCCCCCTCAAAATGCCATTTGTGCATTTAGCATCACACTGTTACCTCCTCCCACACAAACACAACTGACAACATTAAACAATCATATGCTGATAAAGTAAAAAAAGTCACTCCCAAAGCCTCCTTGAACTCTTAAAGGAAAACTCCACCCTATAACTAAACAAATACATTTTGTTCAGTCTATCTTTGTTTCCAGACCTATCTCAAAATCACTCTAAATGCTTTATTTGTAATTTTAGCATGTTTACCACAACATGGCTACCGAAGGGGATTGATATGTCAACCTGATCTTCTTCTGTTTCAACTCTTTCTCTTTCCTATGAAGCATTTCAAGTCTTCTTTCTATGACTCATGCCAGACATAAGGAAGTAACTGTGAATTCCCATGCCATTGACATATAATGGGAAATGTGTGACTCACTGTCATTTTGTATTCCTTCAGTAAGAGGGCTGCTTTTTTTCTGTTGCTAATCATCCTCATTTATGTTTTGCTCAGGGCTTGCTCTACACTGTACTTTGAAGTTATCTAGCTGCAATCACAGAAGTAGCTACATTGGAGGCTTTTGTTCTAGGTGTTCTTTTGTAGTCCAACATGAATTGACAGTCCCTCCCCCACACTACTGAAGAGGTGTTAAAACTGTCACTGCAATTGACAGCTCAGAGCTGAAAGGAAGGGACCTCCAATCTAAATTTCTTCTCCTCTGCCTGCAGTAAGAATTATTTATTTAATTAGTTTGCTAGCAGTAGAAAGATTTATTTATTTATTTAAACACTTTTCAGTTTAATTTATGGAAGCAAGTTTCAGAAAGTTCTTGATTATTTTAGTGTGTTTTATTACTAGTGACTTTTGATTTAACTGTAAACATGTCTACAAGACATTATTATGTTAACTTATTTTTGCGTACCCATTCTGAGGAACAGCTGTCTAGTGAGATGCTGTTTCGGTAACTTCCTGACATTCTATTCATCTCCACATTTTTAAATTACAGCAAAACAGTAATTTTAAACCTGACTCCATGATACTGGCACAAGAAAAGAACGTATTGAAAACTCACTGTATTCTACAGTCAGGGTTGCCACATTTCCAGCAACCCAGGTAGGGACAAAGTGAAGACCAAAAAAAAAAAAAAATAAAAGGGTCTTCGGCGGCATGCAGTCCAAGCATGGCTGTTTTTTCACAATCCAGCATTTCCCACAGCAAATCTTGTGTGTGCATGTGTATATAAATACACACACATATTATATATATATATATATATATATATATATATATATATATATATATATATATATATATGCGCACACACACAAACACACATTGTAAAACTATACTCAATGGAACTTAAGGGCTGTTTTTGCCAAATAAAAATTTAGCATCTGTGGTCTGAACAGGAAGTGATTTATAGTTTTTAACAAACTCGGGTGCGGAACACAAAGTTAGAACGCTCTTTGGTTCTTGTCTTCTTCACGCAAACAAGTTTCAGGTCTCTCTCTCTAACAAGTAGTCTTTGGAAAACCTCTGTCCTCCAGGGCCATTGCTCTGGGCCTCCAATCCCATTCTCCAAGGGTGCTACCTGCCGGCAACTGAAGACCAAAAAAAAAACAGATCTTTAATGCGGAACACAGTTCCGCATTAAAGACCTAAAGAACTGAGCTCACTCTGCCTGCAATAAACACGGAGCTTCGTGTTTAATGCATTGCAGTTCGCATTAAACACGAAGCTCCGTGTTTAGCGATTTTGATTGGCCCGTATACGGCATATGGGCCAATCAAAATCGAAACGGAGCTTCTCGTGTTTAATGCGGAACACAAGAAGCTCCGTGTTTAGCAATTTTTGATTGGCCCGTATGCCAGGTATACGGGTCAATCAAAAGAAAAAAAGTGGAGGCTGGCCGGGATTTAAACCGGCAGGGCGGGACTCGGGATCAGGCTACTGATCTCGGGACAGTCCCGCCCAAATAGGGACGTCTGGCAACCCTGTCTACAGTCCATGCAGTGAAACTTTTTTTGGGGGGTGGTGGCTACTGAATATTTTATGAAATTAAGTATCACTTGCATTACACATATAACTAATGCATTTTTTGAATTTACTATGATGTTCTCAAATTCAACAGCAAACGATTGAGTAAGTCTTTATTCCTTGCCCTGCATCAGTAATTTTTCTTTGAGACACTCCTGTCTTTGTGCATATTTTCAATTCTAATGTTAAACTGCTCACCTGTTGAATTGTTAATGTGCAACAGACACACTACTCAGCCAAAAAGAGTTCTGCATATTTTCACATTACAACATATTCTACCGTCTCTCCAAAAACTAAGAAAGAAATGTGTGCAGTTTGAAGGAAGCACCACTTCGGAAGGTTACAACCTTCAGTAATCTGAGGATTGCAGCATCCCATTCCAGTTGTACTAACTGAACTTGTCATGTCAGGCAGTAAGCGCACAGGACTGAACTGCTATTTACAGTGTCATGACTACAGAATATCAAATTTTCCTGTCTACCTGTGTACAAGTCACTGTACTAGGTCATGCTGTGTGGCCTTTTGGAATATTGCACACCTTACTCAAAGTTCTCCTGAATACTGCAGCCAGAGATCCAAAAGCATACTTCATAGCAGTGTGCGCTTTGTGAAATTTTATGTAGACCCTACAAATTACTTTTGGATATCAAAAAATATTATCACATTACACATACTCCTTCATGCACCCATGCCAATGAAAAATAGCTGCATGACTGCCGAATCATACACCAATGCACTCTGCGAACATATACATAAATGCATGGAACTAGCCATACCCAACAGAACCAAGACACTCTCCTCCAAAAAAAAAAGGAAGCCAATCTGGTGGCCCATTCCCATTAACAAATTCTACAACAGAAGAAAGAAATTGCCGCAAAAAAAGGTGAAGGCCCAAGACTGGAAAAATTCCCTTAATAGCCTCAACAAAAAGTTGAGATCCCTCTACAAATCCTCTAAAGCCAGCTATGAAGGTAGAATTGCAGCAGACACTAAAACAATCACAAAGCCTTCTACAGTTATATCAAGAACCTCCACAGCAACACCCAGATTTGCTCTGAGTTACTGCACAATGGTACCTACTATACTGAGCCATCAGATATTGCCAACATACTGGCTGACAGATTCAGAACCAACTTTACCCCTCTACCCACCCCATAGCCGGCCTTAGGCATAGGCCAACTAGGCGGCTGCCTAGGGCGCCGCTGTAGCAGGGGCGCTTTTCCAGTATTTATTTGGTGTAGGTAGACCAGGATGGGGGCACCTGGGTAGTGTGGGGGGGCACCATGGAGCCCTTTTGCCTAGGGCACCAGCTGACCTAAGGCCACTACTGCTCCACCCTAAAGGACCAATTACAATACTGGAAGAATGCCAGTCACCCAGCATTACTGCAGTACAGGTTAAAGCTGCATTGTCCAAGGCCAAGAATAAAGCTTCCATGGGGCCCAATAATATCCCTGACTGTGTTCTACATGAACTACAAAACGAACTGGGTTGTGAAGGTAGGGATCAGATATAAAAGTACACATATTATAATATATTATAATATATGTAGAGTTGATATGTTTTCCTCTTACTTTTCCATATGTGAATGTCCGGAGTAAGACATTTGACTTAATCTAATAAGTTTTAAGTGAAAACAAATAAATTAGAGAACACTGAATGTAATGAAAAGTTTTCCTTCAGCAATAAATGTTCAGCATGTATTTAGGAGCCTGCAATTGAGAGTGACATGTTTTCTTTTTCTTTTATGTTTCCATGGAGACAAGTTGAATGTAGGGGAAAAAAGCCAGAACACTGGTTTCTTTAAGGTTAAAAGTTAACATTTTCTGAAAGCATGCAAGTTGTTTTTCACATCTGGGAGAGGCATCAAAATAAAAAAGAAAGACAGCAATTAGTGTAAGCAGGAATACAGGCAGTAACATGCATCTTATTGTGGCTAACCTTAGATCAGATACCCTCAGTGTCTGCAGATTTCTGTTTAGGACAATTGGTCATACTAGGAGGGTTAAACTTCATTATACAGAGATGTACATAGTTTTATGTTTTTTGTATTTTAAAAGGTTATGGGGTGTTTTCTCTCTCTCTCTCTCTCTATCTGTGTGTGTGTGTGTGTGCGTTTTGAAGGTTTTCACCAAAACAAAAAGTCTTGTAAAATATGACATGGGTTCAAATGGAAATGACAAGAAAGAGCTGTATAAAAGATCAACCCGCCAGACATTAGTGGGTGCTACCACAAAAGCTGGAAAGAGACATCTAAGAAAGCTGTCATGTAATAGGAGGAACTAATAACTTCTTATCATAACGGCGACACTTTCCATATTATTCAGCACTATATCAGGGACAAAGAAAAAGGGGAATAATTAAATTAATTGTTGAGGAGCTCTAATAGCGATATTAGAGGAGAAAAAAAAGATAATAATGGCAGATTTGTGGTAGTAAGGGGCTACTGGCAAGGAAGAGGATTACATTAGCTTGTATTTATATTCCACCTAAAACTGCTATTATGGAGATTAATAGTACTTATAGATCGAGACTAGAATTTAACTTGCCACAGTGAGGAGATACTGGGAGCCTAGAAGAGAAAATATAACAAAACGGTAGATTTCTGTAGAAATTTATGAAAATGTTTGGTACGGAAGTCGTGAATTCATTAGTAGGAACTTGGAGATAATTTACACATTATTCTCCAAGATACAATAACTGGCTAGACTAAACAGAAATAATATTTCACAGAAACGTGCATTTTAATTGAGAGCTTTGGCACACACCCATTAACTATTTCAGATCATCCGCCAATAATAACTAAAATAAAAATGCAGGGTAATGAAGTAAAAATAAGACACTGGTGCTTCCCCAGTTCCCTGTTAAAAGATTTTAAGGAATATGTAGTTGAAATTATTTGGGAGTTATTAGGAAAGATGGAAAGTACATCAGAAGTTATAGCTAGTGAGTGGAATAAAATGAAAATGGAGTTTAACAACAGGATAGAAATAAAAGAAAAAGAGTTATGATTAAGTACTAACAAGAATATTTTAGATGGTCTGACAAAAATTGAATTATTATAGAATAAGGGGAATCTCACAGAACAAGAAGAGGCAGAACTGCAGAGTGCTAAAGACTATATGGATAATATACATGAGTTTAGAAAGATTGCTGGTAAGCAACTGTTTTTTGATAATCACTCCAGACAACAAAAACTTTTATCACAATGACTTAGGCAACAGAAAGTGTAAGAGTTCTTTCTAAACTTAGAGAGCCTATAACAAAATAAAATAACCAGAGAACCTATAGAGTTATTAGAGTCACTTCAGAAATTTTATGAAAAAGCAGACAATGTGGAAATCAAGAAAAAGCACAAATGGAAATATTTATGGAAGACTTAAATATGCCAAAGTTAGAGGTAGATGAGGCTCAACAATTAACAGTTAAGATAGGAGGAGATGAGATAAAAATGTTGATGTATAACCAATCTGCAGTTAAGTCTTCAGGGACACAAGGTATTCCTGTGGATGTTTGCCATCTAGGAGAGAAGAAAGTAATACATATCTGGAAGGTTTTGTTTAACAGTATTTTAAAAGTAAGGGAACCATGAACAACCTGGAAAAAATCTGCACTGGCTATAATACCAAAAGACAATAAAGACCCATCAGATCCAGCTAGGATCATTTCAATTGTAAACCATGATTATAAAGTGTTTGTGTCTATAACTGCTAAAAGAATAGCAAAGATGTTGTCAGAATTGGTAGAAATGGATCAATGTGGTTTTGTGGAGGGGAGGCAAACATTTGCCAACATTAACAGAACAATGACGATCCAGAGGGAAGCAGAATATAAGAAAAATATGCTGTTGTTGGTGGGTCTTGATGCAGAAAAGTGTTCAGCAGAGTAACGGTGAGATTTTACGAGTAGGGCAATGGAAGCATTTGTATTCCCTGATACAATAATAAGGTTACTTAGGAGGATATATGAGGGATCGGAGGTAAAAATCAAAGTGGGAAGGGTTCCTCTCTGATAAGATAAGTCAAAACAGAGGAACCAGGCAGGGTGTTCTCCTTCCCTTTGTTATATGTACTATATTTAGAGTCATTGGCAAAGAAAATAAGGGACTCAGAATTTCAAGGATATAATTGGTGTAATAATCAAGAACAGTATTTGCAGATGATATTTGGTACCTGATAAAACCAGAAAAGGACATTTCATGAAAAATGAATTTAGGCATATGGGTTAAAAAGGATTCTATTATGGCAGCTAAAGATACGCTGGAAGAGACTAAACAAAGATAATACAAAAAGTGAGAAACTGGAAGCTCTTGTCTATGGATGTGGAGAGCAAGACGCAAGCAGTAAAAATGTTTTTAGTCCCTTTGGTTTTATAGACAGGCAGGCATATTTTTATCAACCAGAGGACAAGTTGTGGATAATAATTAATAAAGAGCTGAAGGATTTTATCTGAGAGGGGGAGAGGGCAAGCATCAAGTGGGATAAGTTGATTCTTCAAATAAAGTAGTTTAAGATTACCTGATTTGAAGGGATATTTTAGAGTACACAGTCAAGGCTCGTGTATATAACACAAACAGAAAACTACAGTTCAAAGCGGAAAAAGTCGATGATGATGCAGAGAAGAAATTTAAGAAATAAGGAGTGAGATTTTGGATGCTGATCCTGAAGGAGAATAACAATAATCATACAGAATATTGTATTCTTAAATTAACAGAAAGTATTTTAAGAACTAAGCCAACATGGGAATGGAGAAAGGAGATTCTGTCAAGAGGGATGACTGCAGTTAGGGGTACAGAGAATAGACAATAGGGGGCTGGAATTTACTGGAAGAAACTGGCAAAGGAACCAGAATATTGGGAAAAACTAGAGAGGGAAAGTTAATAGAATGGGAAGAGGCCAAGAAGACATTTGGGCTGCAGGCTGGAGACTGTCTTCCCTGTTGGGGATTGATATCCTAAATGAAGGACCTGCACTGGTTGAGTTTTTAGTTGAATCTAGAACAGAAATTGCTGTTAAAAAGGGGATAATTATTAGAGCTTATGAAATACTGCATGACAACTATAGGAATCAATCAGAGGAGGTTAGAAAAGATTGGGAAGAGAGATTGGATAAGCAATTCACAAAGAAACAATAGGAGGACATAAGTGTGGCTCCCAAATATGCAACAAAGTCTGGAAGATTTAGGATTTTTGCTTTGAAGTGTTTGCAAAGGTATTTTGATACTCCAAGCAGATCCAAGCAGACTCCAAAGAGGTAACTGGGAAAGTACAGTTTTGTACCTACCATAAATGTAGATGTTCGAGTGTATACACTGCTGCAGTCATTACACTTGGGTTATCCTGCCGTCAGGCAGTCCCTCAGTCATCCCAAGTTCCAAAGTCTTTGTCCGGCGTCGGTTGCCGTCACCTCTTCCCTGACGTCAGTGCGACAGGGGTATATAAGATGCAGCCAACGCCATTTTCTTCAGTTTTTCTTGCCCCAGATGTCAGGTGCCCCCAAAAAATTGCAGCCAACGCCATTTTCTTCAGTTTTTCTTGCCCTAGATGTCAGGTGCCCCCAAAAAGGTAGGCAATGCAAATTGCTAATAAACATACATATGAAAAGCAAACAACAACTTTCAGTTACCAGCAAATACTCCCCATAGGTAGTAAAGGGTAGAAGACTTAGGTACGTACCAGCAAGAAAGAGGGGAAGGAGGGAGGGTAACCTGGACTACAGCAGTGTATACACTCAAACATCTACATTTATGGTAGGTACAAAACTGTACTATGTTCATCGTGTTACACTGCTGCAGTCATTACACTTGGGTAGAATCCCAAAGCTGAGGCAGGGTAGCTGGTTCTATAAGGCATTAGTGGTGGCTATAAGGCCCTGCAGCACTGCAGTGGCAAAGCCAGCTCTGGATTTAGAGTAAAGAGGCAGATGGTAATGCTTGGTGAAGGTATGTACAGAACTCCAAGTTGCTGCTTCCAAAATGTCCTTGGTAGGTACTCCTCTGAGGTAGGCAGTTGAAGTGGCTGTTGCCCTGGTGGAATGAGACCTAATGCTGTTAGGTACAGTTTTCCCATGGTGTGTATAGCAGAAATGTATACAGTGTCCTATCCATTTTGAAATGGTCTGTTTTGAAATGGCTTTTCCCTGTGCTCCTGCAGCATATGCTACAAACAATTGCTCAGTTTTTCTGAAAGCTTTTGTTTTGTCCAAGTAGAAGCGTAACTGCCTGTGTATGTCCAAAGAATGCAGAAGTCTCTCCCCTTTATTCTGTGGGTTTGGATAAAAAGTTGGCAAGTGAATAGTTTGGTTTAGAGCCACACTTGATACCACCTTTGGCATAAAAGTAGGGTTTGTTCTTAAAGACACCCTGTCTTGGTGGAAAATGATGAAAGGTTCCACTGCCATTAGTGCCTGTAATTCTGAAACTCTTCGTGCTGAGGTTATTGCTAGGAGCAGAGCAGTTTTCCAAGAGACATATTTTAAATCTGCTGAGTTTGCTGGCTCAAAAGGAGGTAAAGTTAATTTTTCCAACACGAAGTTGAGGTCCCAAGTTGGAGTTGGTGCTCTAAGGGGCGGTCTTATGTTTTTAGCCCCTCTGAGGTACTGGTTTAACAAAGGATTAGAAAAAATAGGTGGGTCCATGTTGTAATGAGCAGAGATGGCAGAGGTGTGTATTTTGATGGATGAAAAGGAGAGGCCTTTGTCCAGCATCTCAGTTAAATATTGTAGTATCTGAGGAATATTTGGGACAAGAGGGTCAAGGCTGTGAGCCTGGTTCCAGGCACAGAATTTCTTCCATTTATCCGAATAGGCTTTCCTGGTTCTAGGCCTTCTGGCCTCCAGAATGACATCCATAACAGCTTTGGAGAGAGACATTGCTTGCTTGACTAAGGAATCTGCCATGCAGCCAGGTTTAAAGTCTTTAGCTGACTGTGAAGTATCTGATTGTTGTGCTGAGTCAGAAGAAGTGGGATTTGAGGCAAAATCCAGGGTGGACCTTATGCTAAGTTCTTTAAGATTGGGTACCAGAGCTGGCGTGGCCAGTCTGGGGCAATCAGGATCATCTTTGGCTTTTCTTGCCTGGCTTTTATGAGTACCTTTGGAAGGAGAGGTAGTGGTGGGAAAGCATATACTTGTAGGTTCTTCCAGCTGAATGAGAGGGCATCCACTTTCCATGCTTGTGGGTGGTAAGTCCTTGTGCAGAATTTCTGTAGCTGGCAGTTCATTGGTGATGCAAACAGATCTATGTCCGGGCTCCAACATTTTTGTGTTATCATTCTGAATATTTGTGGATGTAATTTCCACTCGTGCGGATCCATGATGTTTCTGCTTAAGTCATCGGCCAGTGTGTTTTTCTCTCCTGGCAGGAATTGTGCTTGCAGATGAACTTGATAGGTTAGAGCTGTGTTCCACAAGGTCATGGCTTGTTTGCAGAGGGGATAAGAATGAGTGCCCCCTTGCTTGTTTATGTACCACATAACTGTGGTGTTGTCTGTCTTTAGTAGTAGTTGTCCTGGATGCAGAAGGTCCTTGAAAGCTGTAAGGGCATTTTGTACAGCTAGCATCTCTTTTTGATTGATGTGAAGATGCCTTTGTTCTGCGGGCCACTTGCCCTGAATACATTTTCCTGCCATGTGTGCTCCCCAGGCGTAATCCAAAGCATCTGTTGTCAGTGTTTGCCTGGCTGTGGGTTGAGTGAAAGGCTGTCCCTTTTTGAGGTGACATGCTTGAGCCCACCATCGAAACTCCTGTTGAAGGCAAGGAATTAGTGGTATTACTGTTTCCAAACTTTGACAGTGTTGAGACCAGACACTCTTTAGGTACCATTGTAGTTTCCTTATATGCAGTCTGGCATATGGAATTAGTAGTATGCAAGATGCCATGAAACCCAAGGCCTGCAGAATTTTTCTTGCAGGGAGTTGGGTCTTTGTTGCCATCAATTGAAAATATTGAGTCAGTTGTCCTTGCTTGTCTGGTGTGAGATTAGCCATCTGGGCCATTGTATTTAAGCTGGCACCCAAGAATATTATCTCTTGTGAGGGCACTAGTTTTGACTTCTTTTCATTTACTGTGTACACTAGGCAACTTTATAACTTTTTTGCAAATGCCAGATGCCTTAGAAGAATGTCCTTGCTCTCTGCTTGAATCAGGCAGTCGTCCAGGTATGGATAAATTTGAATTCCTTTCTGTCTGCAGAATGCAATTACTGGTGCCAGGCACTTTGTGAAGACCCTGGGCACAGTAGATAAGCCAAAGGGCAGTGCAGAGAATTGGTAGTGCATTGAACCAGCTATGAATCTGAGGTATCTGCTGCAGTTTTGTCTGATAGGGACATGCAGGTATGCCTCCTTGAGGTCCAAAGTTACAAGCCAAGCTTTCTTGCCCAGAATGGGAAGAAGCTGCTGTAGTGTCAACATTTTGAATTTTGGAACATCCAGGTAAGTGTTTAGAGAAGAAAGATCCAGAATAGACCTCCAGACTTTGTCCTTTCTGGGAACCAGAAAGAGTCTTGAGTAAAATCTTTGTCCTTGCTCCTGTATTGGTACCCTTTGAATAGCTCTCATGGCCATGAGTGCTGTAATTTGTCTTTGAGCCTCTGCCCATTGATTTGGTGGCAGATTTGGCATTCCTTTTAATCTTGGCTGAGTGTGAAAGTGGAACCTGTAACCTTGAGATATAATGTTGAGAACCCATTTGCCTTTGGTGATCATATGCCAGTTGTGAAAGAAAAGTGCCAGTTTTCCTCCCAAGGGGGCTGCCAAGAGAGAACCGTTTGGTAGCTGTAGTGGGAAGTCATTGGGGCTGTTTTTTTATAAGGTTGAGGCCTGTCTTCCCCTTCTTTCTGGGTTGATGCACCCCATTGTCAAGGCCTGTTGTGGTTGACCTCTACTACTTGGACATCTGTATCTGCCCCTTTGAGGTTTGTCTGTAACTGGAAAGGACCAATTCTTTGTTGGCCAATTTCTACTAAATCGAGGAGGCTGAACCTGTAAGAAATCCTTCACCGTTTGCATAGATTTTGCCTTATCCTCCATTTTCTTTAATACCTCTTCTGCTTTAACTCCAAATAAGACATCCTGCTGTAAAGGTGCATCCAATAATTTTGCTTTAACATGATCTGGTAACATCTGTTCTTTTAACCAAGCATGTCTTCTAATAAACCAAAATGCTGACACCAACGGTCCACAGGAAATCCAAGTTTATTGCCAGAAAGTCACAAAAAGGAACAACTGCACCACACGAACCACAAAAGTAAACACTAACGCTTCCAAATCTAACGCTTCCAAATCACGTTTTCATCACCAACTTCTTCAGAAATACAAGGAGTTCTGTTAAGAGCACAAATTTATAGTATGACGAGTTAGCAACCAACCAATGAAAAATGATCGTTGAAAATTTGTAAAAAATATACATATATATAATGAAAATTTAAATCTAATTATAATTGTAATAACACTGTTATTTGTAACTGCTTGGTCAAAATGAAACTTCCCACTGTTAAAATAGTAAATGACAAGAAAATAGGTAAAAATACATGAAAAATCTTCCGAACTGAGTCATTACGTAAAAGTGTGTGCATAATTTGACCTAACAAACATTTACCATAAAAACCCTGGCCATCAAAAGTTAAAACAGTGTGTAAAAACACCTAAAAAGTCACAATATGAAAATTTTAAAACCTAGATAGTTTAAATAATTTATAATTTGGCAGATCTTAACTTAAGTACTGGTCCCAGGGAGATCATATCGTTCAAACCTGGGGGCCGTGTGGACTCAAGAACAATCTGCCAATACAGCTCCCTGTATTCCACACGGGTTTCCCACATACCTCCCCTGGGATCAATTCCCACAGATTCTAGGACAAAGAATTGGTATTTGGCTTTGATGCAACTACAGGAATGTTTGTACAGAGCATTACTGTCCTTCCTTGACCTAATGTCATAAAGGTGTTCGTACATTCTCTGTTTCAACTTTCTTTCACTTTTTCCAATATCAAAAGAACCACATTCTTTGCAGACTGCTAAATAAATAATCCCTTTGGTGCTGCAATTAACAAAGGTATTACAAAATAATTTCTTATTCCTTGCTACCAAAAAGTAACTCTCTCCTGTTATTAAATGGGTACAATAATTGCATGCCCCACATTTAAACAAACCTTTCTTATTCACTGGTCTGTTTAAATCAACACCCTTAGAGCTATACTCCAAAAGGTTTTTAATGGTTTTCCCTTTTCGATAAACATATTTTAGTTCATCATCAAAAATGTGATTTAAATCTGAAATTTTGGCAAAATTCTGCCATTCTCGGTCTATAATTTTTCTAACAAGATTAGACTGGCCATCGTATGTTGTAATAATACCCCCAGTGTAATCTTCTTTAATTGTCTGTTCATTACTAAATCCTTTATATGGGGTTTTTGTACCAAGTATTGGGCCAAAGGTAGAATTCCTCTTAACTATAACTTCATTGTAAATTCCATCCAGAAGGTCCTCAGGGTACCCTCGGTTTAGAAATTGTCTTTTTAACCATCCCCATTCGTTAGTAAATTCATTATTATCAGAGGTCATCCTACTAATTCTGACCCTACTGTCCTTTTACTACCCCTCTTTTTTGATAATGGGGGTGGGAGCTAGAGTAATGTAAGTACAAATTAGAAAAAGTATCTTTTCTAAAAACCCTTGAAACAAAATGGTTTTCTCTCTTAATAATTGTAATGTCCAAATAGTTTAACATGTATTTGTCAAACTTGTGTGTGAATTTTAGGAAAGGTACAGTACTATTCAAGTATTCAACTATACCCATGAAGGATTTTTCATCTCCTTTCCACAGAAAACAAAGATCATCTAAAAACCTACCATAAAATACACATTTCTCTTTGTACAAAGTGTTGAGCAAAAAATGATTTTCCCAATATGCCATGGTGACATTAGCATAAGTGGGTGCACAAGGTGCACCCATAGCCACACCCCTCACCTGCTTGTAGTATTCACCAGAAAAAAATATGAAGTTGTATTTAAGTACTACTTCCATAAGAATCAGAACTGTTCTAAATTCATTGTTGGTTAGCAATTTGTGTTCAATCAGCATTTCTTCGAACCACTCCAATAAATTTGTGCTCTTAACAGAACTCCTTGTATTTCTGAAGAAGTTGGTGATGAAAACGTGATTTGGAAGCGTTAGATTTGGAAGCGTTAGTGTTTACTTTTGTGGTTCATGTGGTGCAGTTGTTCCTTTTTGTGACTTTCTGGCAATAAACTTGGATTTCCTGTGGACCGTTGGTGTCAGCATTTTGGTTTACTGGTTTAATTCGACACCTACCATATTTTTTGTTTCTTAAGCATGTCTTCTAATGACAGATCCTGTAACTGCTGCTCTACAGGAGGCCTCTAATGAATCAAAACCACATTGCAAAGTATGTTTGCCAACTTGTTCCGCTGCATGCAATAAATCCTGCATTTCTTTATAATTAGGAGGATCTGAATTTGGAAGCATTTTTTGTTTCAACTGAGACATCAAATATTGCTGATATTTTAGCATGTGAAACTGGCAATTTAAGGCCCTCATTGCTAAAGTTGCAGATGTATATACTTTCTTCCCCCATCTGTCTACTGCTCTGGAATCTCTGTCAGAGGGGACTGGATTCTTTGCTGAAGAGGCCTTTACCCCCTTGGGGCCCTAAGAAATAGTTTCAGGGTCAGCAGCAGGGCTTTTATAAAGAAATTTGTGAGAGTTAGGGACTCTGTAGTATCTGTCTGGCTTAACTGGAGCAGGAGGTAAAGAATCAAGATTTAAACTGGATTCATTATACACATCATCCACAATATCTAACACTGGCGGAATTGCAAGGAGTCTCTGTTGAGGTAATAAAAGGAAATCTCTGAGCCTTTTCTTGGATTCTGAATAATCCTGGCCCTCCCAATGGAAATGCTCCCTCATGGTGTGCAAGGTTTCCCCAACAGAGTAGTCCTTTGGCGGAGAGGCTGAAGGATTTGATTCCTCAGCATCAGAATCCTCATAAGGGGGTAAGGAGTATCCTAGGTCTGAGGATGAATTTGAAGAGATGGCTACCTGGTCAGATGAGTCATAGTCTGCATCCTGTCTAGGCCTTTTATCAGGAGGGGGATGGGACCCCCTGATCAGAGTGATTAAGTCTTCGGCCATTTTAAGCATTTGTTTCTTAGGCATGGAGGCCTGTCCTGGTGAATGCTGAATTTGTTTCTTAGTTTTTAAAGGAGTTTTAGACTTAGAAGAAGCTTTAATGGTTAATTGAGTAGGTCTGAAAACACCCTCTGAAGCTACAGGTTGTTCAGCTACTCCAGATCCCTCTGAAGGGTTAGTCTCGGTAGGCTGTAGAAGTGGTGCGTCCGAAGGCCCAGCCATCTCCACGTGGGAGTCGGAGGCGGCCTGTGGTTCTAAAGAAGTGGTCATCAGGGGCTGCGAAGGTGCCTCGCTGAAAACCGGAGAACTGGCGACAGGCCTAGAAGAGGCTTCATCGTCAGTTTTGGGCCTCAGATGCCTGTCCTTGTCTTTGGACTTTTTGTGTATTCCGGTCGTCAGTAGTTCCGACGGCATTGTGTAATTGAATTTTCTGCCAAAATAAAGTCTGGCAAAATCAAACCGACGTTTAATAGTGCGCTTGTTAAACCTAGCACAAAACTGACAACCTGTGATGTCGTGGTCTGGGCCTAGGCATGGGATACAATATGAATGGAAATCCTTATGAGGTATTTGCTTCCCACAAGAAATACAGTTATTAACTTTTACTGACATCGGTCTGAGGCAAGAAAAAGTTTCCCCAACAGGGTACGTAGCTTTGTAGAAGACTTCGGTTCTGGATTCGGAATGAAAATCTCAGGAGTCGGCCGACCGGCACTTGCGAACTGCTTTTGCTTTGGGCACCGCGTGGCAAGAAAGACTGAAGAAAATGGCGTCGGCTGCATCTTATATACCCCTGTCACACTGACGTCAGGGAAGAGGCGAAGGCAACCGACGCCGGACCAAGTCTTTGGAACTAGGGCCGACTGAGGGAATGCCTGATGGCAGGATAACCCAAGTGTAATGACTGTAGCAGTGTAACACGATGAACATCATATTTTTTTGGAAGTGTAATGAATTGGCAGACTTTAAAAATTCCCTACAGAGTATTGTGACAGAAATACTGGGCAACCAACTGGATATAACTAAGGAAATTATTTTTTTGAGATGGAATACAAGACCTGAATTGCCTAGACATAGCGAGGCCTTGTTAAGTTTAATCTCGGTGGCTGCCAAAAAAGCAATTACTAGAAAATGGAAATCAAAGTCTAAACCAACTGTACTTCAAGTAGTGACTACAGTAACAGCAATAAAAGAACTTGACGTGGGGTCTTTAGAAAAGGGTAGGAGCACATTGCATAGAAAAAAATGGAAATTGTGGAAACAGTACATGTAGAAAAAAGTTTTAGAGGAAGAGTGAGGTTTAAAGGAAGGTAGGCATTGACCAATGTATGTAATCCTGGATTGATTATATTGTACAAAAGAATATATGTGATAGAAAGTTTTAGAGGAGGAATGAGGTTTAAGGGAAGGTAGGCACTGACCAATGTATGTAATGCTAGATTGATTATATTGTACAAAAGAATACATGTGACGCATAATATTTGCAACTACTTGTTTGCTACCTTTTGTATATTTGAACTTTTTGAATTCTGATACTGTTTGCACTTTGATCGTTTTTAAGTGTTTTTCAACTGTTGAACTGTTGAGGGCTAGACACTCAAGTGCAATAGCCATTTTTCTGCTTTAAAAGTGTTTGTTTTACTGTATCTGTTTCAATTTTTGAAAAAAAAAACAATCTTCTCTCTCTACTCATTTCCCACCTTTCTATAACCAGTAGAGTCCAGTTTTCAGATTTTGCTGAATTCTGGGCTGTTTTGTAATTTCTGTGTTGCCCAGACCTTACTAAGACAGAAGGATGCTTCTCTGTTCATCAGTGAGAGTGGTGAGCTTTGAGAAGCCTATCTGTTGCTGGAGGAGTGGTTTCAGCTCAGAATCTTCAGTTTTATTGGTCATTTTGGGCTATTTCTATCCCTTTCATCTTTCTGTTTAAAAAAACATGTTTGCATGGTTTTGCGCATCACCGTTTAACTAGGGTTAAACTATTCCCAGTGCCAGAAAGTCTGTTCTTCTAATTTTCCCTTAGAACTAGCCAGTTTTCTAGTTTTAGCACTCAAAACTCTTTCCTTGTGCTCAGCACTTGTTCAGAAATCGTTGCAAGCACTAAATGTACAAATTACTGCAGCACTCAACTTTCCTCATTGTTAGGAGGAAAACAGTTTTTAGTACTTAAATTAATAAGCACCTATCCAGGCATGTCTAAGGGTCAGCTTCCGGTATTTTCCCCTGTCCAGCTGATGAATCTGGGCATCGTGGGGCAATGTAGCAATTGCCTCATGTACACTGACAAGCCTCCCCTCCTACCACCCAACACTACCAAGGTCTTTCCAGCCAAGACTGTACTAGATAGTTAAGAGAAGAAGGTAAACACCTGCACCACACCATACTCAACACATAGCCCATCAAAACCTACACCACCTAAACTCACACATAGCAACACAAAACACACACCTACATTCACTGAGGCTCTCAATAAAAATCTGACCAAACAACAGAGACCTCCAAAGCTGAAACACAAGCAACCACCACCCCCAACACTACCTAAATGATACATAGCCCAAAAAAAGTCAGTGTGCAACTCAACCTCAGCCCATAAGGCAAAAACAACATACCCAACACACTAGTCATAAGTGACTCTATAGTCAGGCACACTGATGTCCCACTCACCAGGCTAAACAAGGAGAAAGTTACTGTCAGCTGCCTGTCACGTGCCAGGATCCGCCACATAATGCAAGCAAAGATCTTAACGCTTTTATTAGAACCAACCAACAGGCGTTTTCGCCCACGAACACCGCTTCTTCAGAAGAAAACAATGTCTAACAGAAACACTCCATTTAAAACTGTTAAATCAGGAAGTGACACCTTCCTGTTTAGTCATTTATTCAGACATCTCTAATTTAGAATCAGATCAAATTCAAGACAACATAAATTAACATGAATGGATGAAGACTCCACCGCTTTAAAAGAATGTGTGCAGCCATAAAAAATTGATATTTACAAAAAACGCAAAAGTAAACAATATAAAATATATATGCGCACAAATGTACAAGACATGTGTGTGTATAAAATGTATATACAAGGTGTACAGGTTACATCATCAAACCACGGTTATCGGGGTCTGATTTTGATATGGCATTTCTAGTTACTAGTAGACTTGGCTGTTCAGTGGGGTCTTGCACCTTTTATTAACACATACTAAAGAGACCAGTTGGTGGACTGATTTGATTATGTGTTATATTGTTTGATTCAATCTGACAGTTAAGTACTTTTATTTGTTACTGACTGTCCTTCTGGGATGACAAACTTATACTTACGTGTAGCACATTTATTGATGTATGCACGTTTGAAGGAGAGTGTTTCTTGTCCCTTTAACAGTGCATTGTTAATGTACACATAAAACTTTTAACTTCTTGCTTGATGCCTGTATTGTTTATATACATCTTGCATATACACCTTGTATATACATTTTATACACACACATGTCTTGTACATTTGTGCGCATATATATTTTATATTGTTTACTTTTGCGTTTTTTGTAAATATCAATTTTTTATGGCTGCACACATTCTTTTAAAGCGGTGGAGTCTTCATCCATTCATGTTAATTTATGTTGTCTTGAATTTGATCTGATTCTAAATTAGAGATGTCTGAATTTGACATTTTTTTAAATGACTTGTATACACTGTGTTTTTAAACATAGCTGTCGTTAACAGGAAACAGGAAGGTGTCACTTCCTGATTTAACAGTTTTAAATGGAGTGTTTCTGTTAGACATTGTTTCTCTGAAGAAGCCACGGTGTTCCGTGGCGAAAACGCTCTGTTGGTTGGTTCTAATAAAAGCGTTAAGATCTTTTGGACTTGGTGGCGTTTTGACTGCAAACAAGGTTCCTCTTTCTTGTATTTTTGGTTTGGTTGGCTTGCAATTTACATAATGCAAGCACTCAGGTCACTCCACAACAAGTACAAATATGGCTCTGTCATTGTCCATGTTGGTGTGAATGACCTGAGACGTACCTCCCTGGACTACATGAAAAGAGACATGGAGGTGCTCTCAGATCATGTAGCCCAGGCAGGTATGACCCTAGCCCTGACTAGCATCCTGCCATCACCCAGAGTGATACCACAATACAAAGACAAAATGATTGACTTCAACAATTGGCTAAGCTTCTGATGTCATTCTAAGGAGATCCAGTGTCTGTCTGCCTAGGATGACATGATCGACAGACCACAATACTTTGCCAGAGATGGCGTGCACTTGTCGCCTTTAGGATTCCAGATACTGGCTAAGGCTCTTGCCACCACTATAGTGCCTTTTTTAGGCAAGGTTCAAACGACAAACACCACCGTAGCAGGTATAAGCAAGCAAAATCTGAGGGTAATGCTATTCAGTGCTAGAAGTCTAAATCTCAAAATGCACTCACTCGAAGCACTCCTTAAAATGGAGAACATTGACATCTGTGCAGTGACGGAGACCTGGTTCAAGGCTCCAGAGAGCAGCCCTGCATTACCAGGCTATAACTCATACCACACCTTTCGGCCACCTAACTTGGACAGAAACACTAAAGGAGGAGGCATGTCCATATTCATTAAGGATATCCACACCTCCGGGCTAGTTGCTCAACATAATGTATCCAAAATTATCCAGGTGCAACTAACACTGAGCAAGACTGCAATCCAGGTTGTAGCTTGTTACAGATCCCCCACCATACCTCGGGATGCCCACTTCATGTTTCTTGATATACTGGCTAATATTAAGGTACAGCCTAGTACCCTAATAATGGGTGATTTCAACTACCCCACCATCAACTGGGAAAACTACTCATGTACTAATTCATTTGCTCAACGCTTTCTGGAATTCATAAATTCCAATACCCTGGATCAGCTTGTCCATACTCCCACCAGGGGCAGCAATATCCTGGACCTGGTCGTTACCAATATGGGCAACCGATGTTCCACACCAGAGGTCAACTCTTCGCTGGTCAGATATGACCACAGGCTAATCACCCTAGATATCAATATCTCACACCCCATTAAGGAAACCACCATAAAAACCTTCTCCAAAGCCATGTTTCTTAAGACAGAAGTGGCAAGCTTCATGACACCCATACAGATGGAAAATAGAGGTACAACTGCTGAATCCTATACAAATGCACTGCATAAGCACATACACAAGTGCATGGATCATGTCATCCCCAACAGAACCAAGACGCTATCCTCCAAAAAAAGGAAGCCAGTCTGGTGGTACCCTGCCATAAGCAAACTGTACAACAGAAGGAAGAAGCTGTTGCAAAAAAGAGTAAAATCCCCTGGTTGCAGGAAATCCCTGGTCAGCCTCAGTAAGAAGCTGAGATCCCTCATAAAATCCTCCAAAGCTAATTACGAAAATAAAATCGCTACTGATTCTAAAGACAACCACAAAGCATTCTACAGCTATGTTAAGAATCTCAATGGCGACACTCAGATCTGCTCTGAGCTACAGCACAATGGCACTAGATATACAGAACCAACTGATATTGCCAACATCCTGGCAGATAAGTTCAGTGCAGACTTCACCTCCCCCACCACCCAAAGGGTCCATCACTATACTGGAAGAATGCAAAGCTTCTGTAATCATGGCTGCACAAGTAAAGACCGCACTGTCCAAAGCCAAGAACACAGCATCCATGGGACCTGGCAACATCCCAGGCTGCATTCTGCATGAACTGCAGAATGAACTGGTACCCCACCTAAGTACCATGTTCAATCATAGCCTCACTTCAGGCTTTGTGCCTACTGAATGATGCACAGCGACGGTTATCCCAGTCCACAAAGGGGGAGCCCCACGGATCCCTGGAACTACCGCCCCATTAGCCTGATGAGCCTGGTCTGCAAGGCCATGGAATGTATCATCTTGGAGCTTATAAACAAGGGCATAGGTAACCTCCAAACTCTGGACCCCACTCAGTTTGGGTTTGTAAAGGGTAGGTCATGTCTCCTAAATCTGATTGACTTCTTTGAAGCAGTCACCAGGGCCGTGGACGAGGGTAAGGTGGTGTACACAGTCTATCTTGACCTCGCTAAGGCATTCGACATCATCCCCCACTCTGGAATTATAGATAAACTCACTAGACTGGGCATAAATCCCTATGTCACAAGATGGGTGGCCAACTGGCTCACTGACAAAACCCACACTGAAAGTAGCCGACTCCAAATCCAACTTCAGACCAGTGACAAGTGTAGTACCACAGGGCTTAGTCCTGGGTCCTCTCCTGTTTGGCATCTACTTCTCAGAAATCCAGGCAAATACAGCAGGTCTTTGACTAATGAAGTTTGCAGACGACTGCAAACTAGGTGCCATAATAGAATCGCCTAATGATTGGACATTCTACAAAGGGGCCTCACTGAAACTCATGTTTGGTGTCAAAGTCATGGCCTCAACCTCAATGCCAAGAAGTGCATAGTAATTCCTTTTGGGAAAAACACTGTACCCATGAACAACCACATAGGTGGTAGCCTACTAAGCACTGAAAGTGTGATAACAGACCTTGGGACACAGGTGGACAGTAGTCTCTCCTTTGATAATCACATTGCCACAATAGTCAGGAAATCCTTCTACATGGCACACCTCATCACAAAGGGGTTCACCTCCAGAAAAAAGAGGTCATTTTTCTGTACTCATCCCTCATCAGACCAATTATAGAGTACAACACCCCATTTGGTATGTATCTCGCAAGACATCTACAACAACTAGAAAGGCCACAGAAATACCTCACTAAGGGGATTACCGTCCTCAAACAGATGCTATACACAGACCGTCTCAAAAAATCTCCAGCTCTACTCCATCACCTATCACCTACTCAGAGGTTACCTCTGCCTAACATAAAAAGCCATTGTCAAACCCAGATCTGTTGGACATGCTACACTTAAAGAAACCCCAGTCCCTCCGAGCCACATGCTCCAGGGACCTAAACTTTGCCACCACAATAAACAGAACATGCTGGAGTGATAGATTCCTGTCCCAGGGACTTCCCATGCTCTGGAGCAGACTACCCATTCATGTCAAGCAAAGCTCCTAATTAAACTTTGTAAAAAACAAAAAATGAGCTTGAGAACACAATCCCAATGAAGAACACTGGTTTATTATATATGTTAGCAAAAAAACGCTTTTGGAGAGCTCAATGTCTCTCCTTCATCAGACAAAAAATATTAATAGCTTCCCAGTACATTTATATAATATTGTTAATTATGCAATCAACTTTAATTAAATTGAAACAGCAATTGTTAAAATTAAGAATTAATATTAAAACTGAAACACTGGTGAATAAGAATTCTAAAAAATCTTTGCTCCAAAACAAGCCATTCCTTATTACCTTAGTTTAAACATGTTGTTAATAAATACAAAAAACAAAAACCAAATTTTATCAAGTTTACATACTAAAAATTTAAAACTATGCATTAACATGCTACCTTTACATGAAACCAATAAATTTAAAAACTCAAACCTTTCAACCGAAAAACATGTATTGATTTACAATTCTTATTATAAATAAATTATTGTACTATAGACAATAATAGACATTGAGCTCTCCGAAAGCGTTTTTTGCTAACATATATAATAAACCAGTGTTCTTCATTGGGATTGTGTTCTCAAGCTAATTTTTTGTTTTTTACAAAGCTTGTTCGGTGTTTCTTGCTTAGTTTGTGAAGGTTTCAATTCGACAATGAGCGTTTCGGGAACATCACCTCAAAGTTCTCTGTTTTCCCAAAAGGATGGCAGTGACGATAACTTACCGACCGATAGAACCATTGCTGACGAGGCGAATGCTGAAGGCAATTTAACTACATTATTGAGGATAGTTATGGGTCGTATGGACAATTTAACCCAACGCATTGACTCTTTGCAAGTTACTGGTGCATGTGCTCCTTTAAGAAGCCACTCTTCGGTTTCATCTTTACCTATTCAACCTGACGTATCGAACCAGATGCCGGCAACCTCTTTGAGTTCCACCCAAGCCGGCCACATGGTTCCGGCACACTACCCAACAGCGTCGGACATTCAACCTGGGCAAGCTCCTAGAATTGATTGTGCGAGTAGCAACACGCAAAGGAGTTTTGCATCTAATTCTAATACAGCTGTGTTTCCTACTATCAGTGTTTTTTTAAGCCACACCAATTTTTTTCACAACGAAACTGGGAACGGTGTACCTGAAGGAACCCAAGACAGTGTAAGTAATATAGCTAATCTTATTGGTTCCTTCGACCAAAAACTCTTCAAGTGCAGGAAACAGCAACTTGAAACCTCATATTTACAAGAATGTGTGGTTAAAAAGCTTGTCCCGAAGGGTTTGCGGCAATGGCGCTTCCCGGTCGGGTTGGTAGAAGGTTCTCAATTCCACAAAGATCTTTTAGCCCTGTTTGATAAGCAGGGTTTTGTGTTTATGAATATGTTGATCCTTCAGTACCAAAAAGAAATTGACTGCCTTAAAATTGAACTTGAAGTGCTTAAAAATAACATAAATGACGACGGAGAATTTGTAAGGTATAAATACGAGTACTCTCGTATTTTTTCTAGTATAGAAGCTACTATGGTTAAGTTAACCAATAGTAAGAAGAAAAAGATTAACAGGGACATTCACGAATATGGGGTCAATAAAGCTTACCCTCGCCCCCCATTAATTTTTAATAGATCACAAGGTACTGGTCTTAATGGGAACATTAATGTTGAATCACCAGATGTGGCGCACGACCAGTACAACGTGGTGTTGGATAACCAGGACGAAGAGGCTATGCCTCTCCGTCGCAGTGAAAGGTTACCTAGCAACACCAATAAAAATGTGAACAGAAATGGTAATAATGTTGCTAACAACAATAATTTTCCTCCTCAAGCATCTAGGGAACTCGATAGTCCAAATCATAATAGCCAGCAGGGTTTTCCCAGAAACAAGAAAGCCAGACAAACCAATGGACAGGGGAGGAACAATCGGAGCAACTACAGGAATCGGAGATCACAACGCAGGAGATGACAAGTCATTTTATTGATCCACTGATTCTAGTAGACTCTAAGGGTGATTTTAAAATATACAATTATACATCCTTTAACATTGATTCTGACCTGATTGAGTTCTTTTCCAGGGGCTTGACCTTTGTGCCCAATTCACATTTTAACTTAGTTTGAACAATTATTGATCTTAGGTTATTTGTAAGAAAGTTGAACTTAAAAATGTTAATGGGTGATGGATGCGTTACAGCTGGTTCACTTAGAATATCCAGCATCTACAACCCTCCCCTGTATGAAACTTTACATCTTTTTGAGAAAATGTGTGAGTATGATTTAAGGGCTCTTAAAGCTAATAAGCCTTTTCTTCATAAGCAAGCTGTCATTATTACTAAACATCAGCGTGAATTTTTAGTTATGCTGAAAAATTGTAACATTAGAGTTATGAAGCTGGACAAGGGGGGTGGTCTTGTGTTTATGAACCATTTTTTATATGTTCAGAAAATGTTGACTCTCCTAAACACTGATTTTTATCATGTTGTAAGTATTAATGAAGTTAACATCGCTTATGTTAAGATTAAGGGTATCATTGAAGACTTATTTCTCGAAACAGTGATTGACCTTGATTTGTACCATTATCTGAATGTTTTAGCTCCCAAGTTACCGGTTTTGTTCGGGATTCCTAAAACTCATAAATGTTTATCCAACCCTCCCTTCTGTCCGATTGTGGATGGTCGTGGCTCTATTACTTATGCATGCGTCAAATTTATTGACAGCGTTTTAAGGCCCTTAATTAACCAAGAACCCCAGATCTGTAAAGATTCTTGGAGTTTTCTCTATGACATAAGAAAAATTCCTTTTGATGAAGGTTTTTGGTTTTTAACCATTGACATCAAAGATCTGTATACAGTCATACTACAAGATCAGGATATTCAATGGGTTCGTGAATTCATGCATGACAAAAAGATCGAAGACAATATTATTTACTTGGTTGAGATTCTATTAGAAATTGTCTTAAATAACAACTTCATGTGGTTTGATGGAAAAATTTTCCTACAAAAATCTGGGGTGGCAATGGGATCGCCCTGTGGTGACAGTTTTGCCAATTGTGTCTTGGCGTATTGGGAAAAGACATTCTTGTTCCCTAATGCTTGTTTTATTGAAAGTGTTGCCTGGTACACTAGGTACCAGGACGACATGTTTCTTATTTGGAAAGCACCACCTTCTGAAGTCCCTGCTTTTCTAAGAAATATCTCTAGTATGACTACTTTTTTGGAATTTACACACAATTTGCAGGAAACCAGTATCAACTATTTGGACATTCTTGTTATTAAAGATAATATGAATATGAGATATAAGAGTGTCATTTACAGAAAGCCCACATACTCCAACACCTTCCTTCACTTCACTAGCTGTCATCCCCTTTACCAGAAGAAAGCAGTGGTGAAGGGGCAGATGGTGAGGGCGGCTAGGATGGTGTCAGATTTTGACGACTTTCTGTTTGAATGCGAACATTTATCTCAAATGTTTGTGAATAGAGGGTATCCTCCCTCTTTTGTTTTAGACATTAGAACAGAAGTAACATATAAAAGGAATTCTGGTTTTTATAGACCAATTCTGTTGAATGTTAACATTATTCCTGAGACTGACCCTGTTAGAGATTCCTGTTCCTATGATAACAGTAATTGTATGGGTTCGTTTGGAACCAGATTTCTGTGTACATTTACCGTGGACCACCACGAGATTAGGAAGTTGCTCAATAAGAACTGGGCTTTGATAACGGATGACAACCATTTATGTAACAAATTGGGTGATGCCCCAAAAATCACATTTAGAAGAGGGTGTAGCTTAAAAACCATGCTTGAGGCTAAACATCATTCCTCTAACCGTTGTTTTTGGTATGACTAAATGTGGAGCATGCAAGCAATGTAAGCATGTATGTACTGACCCAAAGGTTAAAATTAGGAACAAAGTGTTTAACATAGTAGGGAAATTTAACTGTGAGTCCAACAGCATGGTTTATTTAGCTTTGTGTCAGAAATGCACTGCTTTTTACATAGGTAAAACTGAAAGGAAGTTAAAGCAGCGCATATATGAACACATATATGCTATAAACAGACAAGACTTAAATAATGCTCTTGCAAGGCATGTGAGAGAATTTCCTGACCATTTTTTCAAATTTACTATCCTTAGGAAAATAACTGTGGATATTAGGGGTGGTCCATGGCAGATCCAGTTAGAAATGAATGAACTGGCTTGGCAAATTCGTACTGGTGCCTACATGCACCCTGGTCTGAATGACCATGTGTCTATCAGTTGTATTCTAAAATACCTATCTATGAAAAGGTAGAATTACTGTTTAATGAAATAACATTCTAGTTTATATATTTGTATAGTACAATAATTTATTTATAATAAGAATTGTAAATCAATACATGTTTTTCAGTTGAAAGGTTTGAGTTTTTAAATTTATTGGTTTCATGTAAGGGTAGCATGTTAATGCATAGCTTTAAATTTTTAGTATGTAAACTTGATAAAATTTGTTTTTTGTTTTTTGTATTTATTAACATGTTTAAACTAAGGTAATAAGGAATGGCTTGTTTTGGAGCAAAGATTTTTTAGAATTCTTATTCACCAGTGTTTCAATTTTAATATTAATTCTTAATTTTAACAATTGCTGTTTCAATTTAATTAAAGTTGATTGCATAATTAACAATGTTATATAAATGTACTGGAAAGCTGTTAGTATTTTTTGTCTGATGAAGGAGAGACATTGAGCTCTCCGAAAGCGTTTTTTGCTAACATATATAATAAACCAGTGTTCTTCATTGGGATTGTGTTCTCAAGCTCATTTTTTGTTTTTTACAGTTTGTTCGGTGTTTCTTGCTTAGTTTGTGAAAGCTTCTCATTAGCCCTCTTTAAGAAAAATCTCAACAATTGGATGGGAAATAGGAAATTCACCCCGGGGATCACTTTTGTGGCTCTGCTAGACAGGGGTGCAGGAAAATAACTTTCTTGGGTGGCGAAAGCCAGGGAACTTTTTTGGCTAGGCTTATATAGGCCCCAGGGCCGATAGCCTAGTACCTAACTATGAACCTATGTTTGCCTGTGTCAAAAGTGATAATTCAACAAAGGTGTTTTTAAAAAATATATATATCTGATAATGTAGCCAGCACTAAAGTAAGACATCTTAATTTTCTTCAGGTAATAAGCAAAACTGAATGCAGAGATCGGTTCATTATGCAGAGCATCCCCTTGATCTAGAATGACCTTGCATACCAAGAAATATTTCTTTATTTTATTTTTATTTAACATTTGTTAACAGGGAAAGTGTGACTTGAAACAAAGCCAATTTTCAGTGGAGGCCTGGGGAGAACTGCTCCAGATGTATGTCTTTGTATTGTGGGAGTAACCGGAGCACCCGGAGGAAACCCACACGAATTCAGGGAGGACATGCAGACTCTGCACAGAAGTTATCCCAGCCAAGAATCGAACCGGAGAACTTCTTGCTGTGAGGTGACAATGCTACCACTGCACCACTACACCGTCCTGTGACACCATGTTGGACTACAAACATAGCTTAGACAAATGGATGGGTGTCTAAAATACACTCTGGGACTTACAGGCCTTGTCCTTCTTGAAAAGGTTGGTACAGCCTTACTACAGTTATTGGCAAGGCACACACGGCCATTGGTCGAATAGCTCTGTATTTCCTATGATTCCTATAGTTTGTCATAGAGAATTTTTCTCTGAGGTCTGGAAGGATATGCACATTTAACAAGTATCGCCACTTTAGTCCTAAATATAGCACTTCTTTAAACATTACCACTGTAGGTGTGACTAAAAATGCCACAGATACTATGAAATTTAAAATTATTATCTCTTACTGCTGATTCAGTATGCTTAAATAAAGCATTCTACACATGCATGTTTTTAACATTGTATTCATGATCTCTAATTCAGTTTTGAAATTGCACTTAGTTTTGCCTGTATGAAAGTTGTCATACCAATACTGAGCCAGATAAGCCTCATTTCAACATTACATATGTAGAGGTTGGTAAAAATCACAAAATCTTCTTGTAGTTGGTTGAGTAAACCCATTTCCTTTATTAATAACATATTTACACCAGTTAATCATGCTCTATAAATGCTAATTAATAGACATTAATAACTTGTCTAGTGTTCATTATGCTGGTAGATTATTATCAGGATTGGACAGGCGTAGCCTCTCATCATTAGTGAAATGCTCCAATATTTATTTACTAAACATCATATGATTTTGTATCTACAGTGTAACTAGCAGTACGTATGTTTCAATTCTTATCTGTTTCCACTAGGCTGCTGTCTTGATTGTAATGCAGTTCTTCATCTTCACTCCATCATCTGCAACTAATTTCTTCTGAACAGCCCTTTCTTCAAATTTATATAAATCAGGTCCATCACCTGTAGCATAGTCCTCTTGTGACCACTGTCTAAGACTCCAGAACATGTTGTACACTTCCAAGTCATTCATCATAATAGCTTCCATCTTAGCCACAGCACAAACACACTCTCTTGGCCATAACATAAAATCCGTATATGAAACTTAATCTTGGAAATTATGTCAGTTTGCTCTTGGTAAAGTCAGTTTGCTACTCCTTGACTAAGGTCAGCCATTACCTTTTTCTAGATCTTGAACTTTCTTCATTTGTTATTCAGAGATTTACTAGGTACCCACAGAGAAGGTCACAGCTGTCCTCCTCGGCCAGTTCCTCTTGGAATTCCCCAGGGCTGCATACTTGACACCATACTGTTTTCCATCCTTGTCCACGATGTGTGACAAGTTACAGCCCTATGTTGCTCTACCCTGATTCCTGTAGAGCCTTTGATCAAACTGAATTGCAAAGCAGTTTTAAATCTGAGCAGGGAAAACTGAAAGAATTGAATTTGTACACAAATGCCCAGAGTGTTTGCAGTTTAGATTAGAACCAGAAATCTCCACTCCCTCTGCCTTCTATGATAACTCACTGATAGATGGTCAGTTCTTCTAGCTTTTGGGGTTTCTTACAGATAAGTACTTTGAGTTCTACTTCCCTTTAAAGATAGCCAATTCTAGACCTAACCAAAAGCTAGGCCATGCTTGTCATGCAGTGCACTCGCTGACCAGTTGTGCCTGTGTATTTATGAGTCCTACTTATTACTCAGTGGTCTGTTGTATGCCTCACATGTCTTTGCAAGCCTACAAGGTACTACTTTCCTGAAGTTAGAGCAGAACTATAATGACTGCTCATTTTGTTTACGGGATGTTACCACACTTATTCTGTATGAGACATTACTTGCAATCACCTAGCTCAAACTCACTAAACTTCTCTTGCAGACGCCTCACTTAAACTGGTACGTAAGGTATTGTACTCCCCAAAATGCCCAATATTTATTAAGGTGCTGTAATGAAACATTTGTTGCCCTGCTGCTACAGTACCTTTCTGGTATAAATGAAAATGTCCACCAACAGATACTGTGTCTCCTCCTTTGCATATTGTCAGATTCTGAAAAAAGTTACCATTTCCTGTAGGGCATTAATATATACTATTATATGAACTGGCTATAGGAGATAGGTATGTAATTGTAGAAGCGCATTATTTGAGATATTTTGGTTGTTATCCATAAACTAGCTGTTCCCCATTGATTTTTGTTTACTTCTTACCTCAGCTGTGGTTTACTGTTTTCTTACTTCATCTTCTCCTTGAACCTTTGCCTTCTTTAGCTGTACTGTCACTTTCCTCCTTTTGGTCTTGATTGCATCCTCAGTTTCTACCTATCATCATCCGGTATACCTCTTCAGTTCATCTCTTCCATCAGTCTCCTTCTTTGTCATTATCCTAGCACAGTCTCAAGTGCCTCCTTCCTGCCTTTTATTCTTCCTCTCCCTTTCTGCTTTCTTTTTTCTTTCCTTTACTCGAGTTGGTTTGCTCATATATAACTATATATGTTTAGTAACATAAGATTTCATTATAGTAACATGTAGTATATGTACAAGTAATGAAGCATATAATTTATGTCACATTTTACAAAGGATTTCATTACATTTCTTTTGTCATGTGAGGACATTACTGTGCCCGTTTTGTCTGAATAATAAAGATGTAGTTGCATTCAGTGCGTAATGTATTTTTTTTACCAGGATGTTGCTGTACTGCTGTTTAGTCTTTGATGTATTAACCTTGTATTTCATAACTGCAAACTATTGCTGTCATATATTGTTTATTTATGTTACCATGTCTATATTATTTAATCAACTGTACTGCCTGGATCATGTTTCTCCAGACCTTCACTATAAATGCATTATTTCCACTGGACCTCCCAACTAAATCAAATAAAATAAATACAATTTTTCTTACTTCTGTGTAGCTATCCATAAAGAAATTAGTTTCTTGCTATACTGGCCTTTAGTTAAGCATGTTTTCTGAGAATGTTATGAACTTTTTGCTGAGTAGATTAATATTTTACATTTAGGTGTTGCCACACTAAAAAATTGAGTTTATACTTGCTCTTCCATTCTGTCTCTCCCACCCCTAATTGTTACTTGTATCTCACAATGGTCTTGTGCAAAAAATAAAGCAAAACATTTTGATTATTTCCTTAGAGAAGGAATTCCAAACTTTCTACCTGAATACCCTGCTTTCTAAACTGCAGTCTAGGCCAATGAAGAAAGCCAGAATTCCGGATGATCCCCCTCCACCTGAGTGGGACTGGAGAGAACACGGAGCAGTAACTCAAGTAAAAGACCAGGTAGTGTGACGTGGCATGATTTTAAAATACAATCCAGCTTACATATGCACTATTTTCCCCATTGAAGCATGTATCAGTATCCCTCAAAATATGAGAAAAAACAAACGAGAAAACGAGACATGTTAAACAGTTTGCACATTTATGTATGTTTTTATTGCAATTTTTCTTAAGCAGGTAATTCTACTCAGTAGCATAACTGTTCCCTTGTAGAAGAGGTCTTGCAAGTAGTAGGCCATAGGAGGAAGAAGACACTCTTGTTTATAGTTGTACTCCCATAGGAACAGAATGAGGCTCTTAATTATAGCAGCTACATATTAGAACATTATACTAAAATACAGTTAAATGCTACCTATTTTAATGTAAAGAGACGATCATCAAACTTTGTAAAAATAAGTTAGTTGTTATAACTTCACTGTGATGGTAACTTGAAAACAATTACACAGCCTAACATAGGAACAGACAGCCTGACACTGGTAGTAGAGCTATCAACAGCATATATATCTAACCGTCAACGTAGATTTCTACTTCATGGTGAGGTAAGACAAGGTACAGCCATCAGAAGATCACAGGAGGTTCCTAATGTTCATTGGAATTTCTGAAGGATGAGGTCACCCATGAATGTTCATGTCACAAAGCAGCCTATCCAGAGTAATGGAACTGCAGTGTAACGCAACTCAGAAACAAAAATACAGGGAAGGAGTACGTCATAGTGAGGAGACAACACCTGCAATGAAAGGGGAAAGGAAACTGATATGGTCTTTATCATAATCCATGTTACAAATGAGTGAGTGGAGTGAGAGGATACTGTAATATTTACTGTGATGCATAATCAGTAGACACAGGTTTGTTATTACCCTTTATTACATATAGCCAGTGAGTATTCTTTGAATGCATGAGGATCCCTTCTCCATAACAGCTCATATAGAACAGAGACAGTTCATATTAGGGTAACCAGAAGAGTGCATGGTCATAACAGAAGACATATGAAGAAAGACTAAAAGAAGTTAGCATGCGTGCCCCTGAAAGAAATAAGATCGGCAGCGTACCTTAAACTAAGTGCATTCATTAGATTAACAAAAAGTGTAGTGTCCTGAATTTGATTTCCTATTTATGTTCCTGTTTTGTTTGCCTTACTCTACCACCTTTCAACCCACTAAACCCAATGTGAAAATCATTCACATTCTGAGAGTGATCCAGTAGCTTCATTAGTTTTATCCGTCCCATCATGGTCTTTCCCCTCTTACCAATTTATTTGATCTTATAAAATTTTTTCTTAACTAAATGCTGATTTACTTGCACTTTCCTGTTTCACTTACCTATAGCAACCTCCCTTACCCCCACTGTTAAAACATTTTTCAACCTTTTCTCATTTTCTGTTATGCCTCCTACATTATTCCTTTCATGTCATTTTCTACTTCCATTATTACATCTTTACAGCATGTGGCTAGATATATGTGCAAACTCCACAAGAGGAGTGGTTTCTGGCCCAGAAATTGTAGTTTATTGGCCATTTGGGTAGTTTTTCCATCTCTTTCAACTGTCTGGTTTAAAAGCCCATGTTTACATGGGTTTGCACTTGTTTAAGCTCCACAGATCCAGTTTTGGCATCCTGCAGACTAGAACTGTTTTGTAAGTTTCTGAGCCCCCCCAGACCTTTCTTTGTTGGAGGGAAGCCTTCTAGCTTATCAGTGGGAGTGGTAAGCATATCTACCACAAGAGGAGTGGTTTCTGGCCCAGAAATTATAGTATATTGGTTGTTTGGGCATTTTTTCCATCCCTTTCAACTTTCTGGTTTAAAAGCCCATGTTTGCACACAATGCAGCGGCGCTCAGCTGAGGTAAACTATTACCAGTGCCAGAAAGTCTGCTCTTCAATTTTCCCCTTTGAACGTGCTTGTTCTTTTACTTCTTGCACTTCAGTTAGCATAATCAGCTAGCACTTTAACAGGCTTTTGTAGCATTTATTGTAGCACACACTTAGGTGCTATCAGCACTAGCTGTTCCTATGCAGTAACAGCACCAGTACTTATTAGTTATGACCACCCCTCCTGGTATGATCATTGGGCAATTTCTGTGCTTTCTCCTGCTAACCTGGTGCACTTGGGCATTTTGAGACAGTGTGTCAACTGTCTAATGTACACAGACAACCCTCTCCTCTTATCTTTCCAACACTCATTCCTGTGAGAGATGCACTTATATCACCAAACTGGAAGCAGTGCATGCTGCAACCAAGACCGGACTAGCTGGTCAAGAGGAGAAGGTCAACACCTGCAACTCACTACATAGAACACACAGCCCTCCAAAATACCAACCATCACAACCCACACATAGAAACAAAAAACATGCACCCACCTTCGCTGAGGCTCTTAATAAAAATGTACCCAAACAACAGAGACCCCCGAGACAAAAATGCACGTGACCACTACAACACCAACCCCAGAGCACATAGCACAACACCACAGTGTGCCCCTCAACCCAAGCCCTTAAGGCAAAACACTTTGCCCAATGTACTAATCACAGGAGACTCAACTGTGAGGCACACTGATGTCCCACTCACTAGGTTGAACAAGGAGAATTTGACAGTCAGTTGTCTATCAGGTGCCAGGATCAGCCACAACACATGCACTCAGGTCACTCCACAACAAGTACAAATATGACTCGGTCATTGTCCATGTGGGTGTGAATGACCTGAAATGTACATCCCTGGACTACATGAAAAGAGATGTGATGGAACTCTCAGATTATGTATCCCAGGCAGGTGTGACCCTAGCCCTGAGCAGTGTTATACCATCACCCAGAATGACACCACAGTACGAGCAGAAAATGATTGACTTCAACAATTGGCTAAGTTTCTGGTGTCATTCTAAGGGGTCCAGTATCTGTCTGCCTGGGACGACATGATCGACAGACCTCAATGCTTTGCCACAGATGGCCTGCATCTGTCACCCCTGGGATTCCGGGTACTGGCTAAGGCTCTTGCCACCTCTATAGTGCCTTTTTTAGGCAGTGTTCCAAAGACCAAAATTCCACCATAACAGCTACAAACAAATGCAATCTGAGTGTCATGCTGCTCAATGCTAGAAGTCTAAATCTCAAGATGCACTCACTCAAAGCTCTCCTCAAAATGGAGAATGTCGACATCTGTGCTGTAATGGAGACCTGGTTTAAAGAGGCAGAAAGCACCCCTGCACTCCCAGGCTACAACTCATTCCATACCTTTCAGCCCCAGAACATGGCTGGAAGCTCCAAGGAGGTGGTGCCTCCATATTCTTAAAGCATACGCACACCTTTAGACTGGTAGCCCAGCATAATGCATACAAGACACTTCAGGTACAACTAACACCGGGTAAGATGGCGATACAAGTCATAGCCTGCTACAAAACCCCAAACATGTCCCTAGACTCTCTCACTCCAACATTCAGTGCCAACTTTACCCTCCCCCCCAAGGGCCCTATCACAATACCAGAAGAAAGCCTGGTATCCACCATTTCAGTGGCACGGGTAAAAGCTGCATTGTCCAAAGTCAAGAATACAGCATCCATGGGACCTGATAATATCCCTGGCTGTATCCTACATGAGCTACAAAATGAACTGGCACCACATCTGTGTGCCCTGTTCAACCACAGCCTTACCTCAGGCTATGTTCCTAATGAATGGCGCACTGCTACAGTCCATAAAGGGAGAGCAACTACAGACCCTGGGAGCTATCACCCCATTATCCTGATGAGTCTGGTATGCAAAGCTATGAAGTGTATCATCATGGACCTGCTTAACAAAGATATAGGCAATCTCCAAACTCTTGACCCCACACAGTTTGGCTTTGTCAAAGGGAGATCCTGTCTGCTGAACCTGGTTGACTTCTTCGAGGCAGTCACCAAGGTTGTGGATGAGGGTAAGGCTGTGCATACAGTCTACCTCGACCTGGCCTAGGCCTTTGACACCATTCCCCACTCGGATATCATTGATAAACTCACCAAACTAGGCATCAATCCTTACAACAGTAGGTGGGTTGCAAATTGGCTCACATACAGGACCCACAGAGTGAAAGTTGCAGATTCCAAGTCAGACTGTTGATCAGTCACAAGTGGAGTCCCACAGGGCTCGGTCCTGGGCCCTCTCCTGTTTGGCATCTACTTCTCAGAAGTCTAAGCCAACACAGAAGGACTCTGGCTGACCAGGTTTGCTGATGAATACAAGCTAGGTGTCATTATCAACTCCCCAAGTGATGCAGACATCCTACAAAAGGGCCTGTCTGAGACCAATGACTGGTGTCGGAACCATGGCCTGAAACTTAATGCCAAAAATGTGTTATCATCCCCTTTGGAAAAAACTCAGTTCCCACAAATTACCACATTGATGGGAGCCCACTGAACACTGAAGGGGCCATGAGAGATCTGGGCACCCAGGTCGACAGCCACCTCACCTTCGACCACCATATTGCCACTGTGGTCAGAATGTCCTTCTACGTGGCACATCTTATAAAAATAAGTTATGTACTTACCATAAAGTTCCATGTGAGTTGTTCTTCTCACCTTCATTATTACTGATGGGATCGGCTCCGAGTCGGCCAATTTGCAAAGCTCAAGGTCTCTAACAGCTCGAGGCCAAAGCCCTATCCCACAATGCACCACTACATTCCCCAGATCTTGTTTGCTGCAAGCTAGCATAAAACCTACCCCAGATTTCAAGGAAATCATACAGACCACTGTGAGAGGAAACTCCTCAGGAGAACCAAAACCAAGATAGAATCTCTCGAACTTCCAGACATAGGATGGGGGTAGGTGGGGGGGGGTCATAATAATGAAGGTGAGAACAACTCACATGGAACGTTATGCTAAGTACATAACTTCTTTATGTGAAGTTGTTCAGTCTCTCCTTCATTCTTACTGATGGGTAGTGTCCCCAGCACCACGATCTTGGGTGGCTCACGGGAGTACCTGCTTCAGGACAGCAGACCCAAATGAAGCTCTGTCCCTAAAGGCCTTGTCCACTTTGTAGTGAGATAAAGGTATGTGGATTTGACCAGGTGGCAGCTGCACAAATTGAATCAATAGGTAACCTGGTCAAGAAGGCTACAAAAGTAGAAACCGCGCTTGTAGAATGAGCCTTGACTTTGTCATGTAATGCAATACCAGCTTCACAGTAAATAAAGGATATACAGAGAGTCATTTAGACAAGGTAGATTTGGAGACCGGTACACCTTTTTTAGAATCCGAGAAAGAGACAAACAGCTGATCAGCCTTTCTATGGTCTTTTGTCCTGTCCAAATAGAAGCAAAGTTGTCTACGGACATCAAGTTTGTGAAGCATATATTCCAACTGTTTTGAGTGATTGGGAAAGAAAACAGATAATTCAATCGTCTGATTAAGTGTGAATTCTGAACACACTTTCGGTAAAAACAACGGATTCATTCTGAGGGAAACCCTATCTTTGTGAAATATTAAGTATGGCTGCTTAATAGAAAGGGCTTGCAACTCTGAAATTCTGCGTGCTGATGTAATGGCCACCAAGAAAATGGTCTTCCAAGACAGATATTTCAGCTCACAAGAGGAGGCAGGTTCAAAGGACGGGATAATAATCTTGGACAGGACTAGGTTTAAGTTCCACGGAGTAGTAGGAGATCTGATTGGTGGCTTCAAGTGCATCGTACCTTTCAAAAAAGTCTTAGCCAACTTATTAGACATAATACCATTTTCAGATGCATCTATATGAAAATTAGAAATAGCAGCCAGTTGGACTCGAATGGTTGCTGCTGCAGCTCCTTCATTGAACAGTTTTGTTAGAAATTCCAAAATATCCGAAATGGATGCCAGGAAGAGGTCAATGTTATTTTGCTGTGCCCAGATGGAAAACCTTTTCTACTTACTGAGATAAAGTTTCCTGGTTGAAGATTTGTGTGATGACAAGAGAATATGTCGAGCCTCTTCTGATAAATTCTGGAACCTGGCTATTCTGGGAATTGGAGCAGCCAAGCTGTCAGTTTGATGGACTGAAGAGAACCTGGTGAGTGGGTCAACAGATCCGGCACTGGGTCCAGGATCCAAGGCTCCTCCAGTAGATAAGGCTTCAGGAAGGGGAACCAAATTTGACAAAGCCAATATGGGGCTATCAAGATAAGTGTCCTGCTCAGAAAACTGGCTTTCTGTAAGACTTTGGGAATCAGGGGAAATGGAGGGAAAGCATAAAGGAGTCCCGGGGGCCAATTGCGGACTAGTGTGTCCCTCGGGGGTTGCCCCTGTTGAGGGATCAGGGCAAAGTAGTTGCTGCACTTGGTGTTTGTGGAGGTGGCAAAAAGGTTGCAGCAAGGCTGGCCCCATCTGCAGAAAATCATTTCCACTGTTTCGTTCTTGAGAGACTACTCATGAGGCAACAGAATAGCTCTGCTGAGTCTGTCTGCTATCATGTTGGATTTCCACAGGATGTGAGCTGCTATCAGAAAGTGCTGGGTGGACTCTGCCCATTTCCATAATCTTAGAGCCTCTTGACGTAGGGGCTAAGATTTGGTTCCTCCTTGTTTGTTTATGTACCAGACTACGGATATGTTGTCTGACTGGATCGCAATCGTGCCTAGGGGAAGACAGACTTGACTGCAATGCTAAAAGAACCACTCTCATCTCCAGGACGTTTATGTGCAAATGAGCTTCATGAGCTTGCCATGTACCTTGGGCTGTCCATCCCTGATAATGCCCCCCACCCGATCAGGAAGGCATCCATGGTTACTGTAGCAACTGGAGCCGGGAGGACAAATGAACATCCAATAGTCACCGTCTCAGACGTTAGCCACCACCCTAGATCGTCCTTGCAAGAGTTGATAATCAGAACTGGGTGATTCATCAGTAAGTCCTGAAATGTCCACTGTGTGAATAGCAGCCACTGAAGAATGCGCATGTGAGATCTCGCAAGGGGTATTGCAATAATCGCTGCTGCCATAGTGCCAAGCAACTTGAGAATCTGTGATGCTGGTGCTTTTTGTCTTGACAGGAGACCCACAATTTGTTGTCAAAGGGTAATCACTCTTTCTGGAGGGAGCTTCAGGGACATGCTGACCATGTCTAAGTCTGCTCCTATAAAGACTGTACACTGCGATGGCAATAAGGCAGACTTTTCTGAATTTATCGTAATACTCACCTGTAAGCATAGATCTATGGCAGTGTCCCTTGCCCGAATAAGTTGATGCCTGGTGGGAGCAGTAAGGAGTCAGTCATCCAAGTAAGGAAACACCCAGATTCCTAAATGTCTCAAGTGAGCTATGACCACTGCCATACATCTGGTGAACACTCTGGAGGCTGTAGTGAGACCAAAGGGTAGGGCCAAAACCTGGAAGTGACTGGCTCCCAGCCTGAAGTGCAGATGATCCCTGGATGGCCTGGCCATTTTGATATGGTAGTACGCATCCTGGAGATCTATAGAGCACATCCAATTGTCCCTCCCTAAGAATAGGAGTTTGGACTGAAGTGTAACCATCTGGAACTTCGTCTTTACCACATATTTGTTGAGTCTGCTGAGGTCCAAAATAGGTCTTCAGTCCCCTATCTTCTTTGGTACCAAAAAGAATCTTGAGTAAGTTTCGGATGTTTGCTGGTCTGCTGGGACTGGCTGGATGACTCTTTTTTGCAATAGTTTTTGGACCTCTATGGATGCCACATCCCATAGACTGGGTGGAACATCTGGGATTCCTTTTGTTGGTCTGGGTTGTGAGAGAAAGGGGATGGAATATCCTCTGGATAAAATGTTTTGTACACATCGGTCTTCTGAGATTTTTAGCCAGGTGCCTAGGTGCAAAGACAAACGTCCCCAACTGCTTCCAGAGCAGGACAGTTGGGCCTCCTTTCAGGAGCACTGATAGGGCTTCCCAAGGAACTGATCCCTGTCACCCTGGTTCTGTGGACCCCCTCTGCCTCATGGGCATCGTCTTCCACCATTGCCTCCCCCCTCTGCACCTGGAGGAGGCTTCACCTTGTGAGTTCGGAAAGGCTCCTTGGGTCTAAGATGGAACCACATTTTCCCTCCCCAGTGACCTTTGGGATAAGGTCTAGTAGGGGTAGAAAAACGGACTCCTACGGCAGATCCATCTTGCTCACATCTGGTGAGGGTCTCTTTAACTTTTGGTCCAAACAAGGAAGAAACATCGAAGGGGGCATTCACAAATGACGACTTGAAAGGTTCTGCAAAAGAACATAAGCACATCCAGGAATGTCTATGCAAAGCAATTTCTGTACCCGCTGCCCTACCTGTTCCATCAGCTGCGTAAGACACGAGGTGCGTGGAAGAGTTTACGATGGAATTGAGGGTAGCAAGCTGAGATGTCACTTTGTCCACCTCTGAATCGGCTACTGCACCCTGGAGAGTATATCCAAGCTCCTTCAGGAGATCTCTCTGAAGCCTTGTGAAGTGGGTTAAATAGTTCATTGACTGAAGGGCAAAGGTCGTAGAACTGGACATGCACTTCCCGTATCTGTCCATGATCCTAGACTATCTATTAGGAGGATGGACAGATGTAGAAGTCTCCGACATCTCTTTTTTAGTGGCTGCCGCCACCACCATGGCATCAACAGGTATGGGTTTGGATAAGAAGGACTTATCTTGAGGCACTGAGATGTATTTGTTGGGCCTCCTAGGAACAGGCTCTATAGAATCTGGTAACTCCCATGCCCTTTGAGACAAAAGATCCATCAACTCATCGAAGGGCAGAGACACCCAAGAGGTGGAGAGTCAGGACCCAAAAGCCTTCAGGAGCACCGATTCATCCTCGGTAGGGTTTAGGGGCTGCCAGTCACCCCTCTGCTTAAGGATCTCAAGGATATCCCCAAAGGAGATATCCTCAGAGGGGAACCTTGGGGACCCTCCTGATTCCTCCAAATTGGTGTCTGACATGATGGATTCCAGGCGGGAATCTAAATGTCTCCTCTTACATAACCTCTTCTGAGGGACCTCCTCAGTGAGAATTTCTGGGGAGGTCTTGGAAGAGCAGGGTTCCCCCAAAGGGGCATCCTGAGGCTCTCGGTCCGTATGCTCATGGTGAATCTGTGGTAGCCAAGAAGATTCAGGTGCCTTTCGAGAGGAGGAGGCCATACCAGATGTTGTGGCAGTCCGAGGGGACAAAGCCCTCCTCATGGCATCAAAGGCACCACGGCTCTGATGCGAGGAAGCACCTGGGTCCAAAGACACCGAAGACTCCTCCCACACCAGAACCGCCGGCTCCGAGCCCGAAGTAGGAGCCAAACTCATCCTTGCCGAAGCCCCAAGAGGAAGAGTCGGAACAGACGTATCGGTTCAACTCCCCCCCCCCCCTGGAACCAACAGGAGAGTGTTGGCTCCCAGATTCCGCCCCTGGAGCAGAGGACTTCAGGATTGTTGGTACCAACAGGTCAGAAGTGAGTGTTGGTACCGACGGTTCCACAAAAGACTGAATAGCCTCTTCTGGCTTTGATGTCTCGATTCGAGTTGGAGGAGGAGCAGAAATAACAGGAGGGGACTGTCGGTTCCGAAGCTGCTTGGGTTGAAGCCGACAGAATTTTAGCTAGCACTGGATCCTGTAAAAGTCTCCGTACCACTTGATCCACATCCGAATCAGAGAGTCTGGAGGAAACCACCGATGGAGCAGTGAACCCAGAATTGGGGATCTCAAGTTAGGAGATACCGGTTCCAAGACTGAGGACCGGCTCCTACCAACAACCTGTACAGTTGGTTCCAATTACAATGGAGCTGAGACAGTAGCTTTCTTAGAAGATTTCAGAACCGAAGAGCCCTTCAGACCTGAACTAGTGGAAGAGGCTAGAGAAGATGGTTTTGGTTGTCCCGGAGCAGAATCCAAGTCTGACTGGAAAGCAGACTTAATCAATCCACGTTCCACTAGCTTACGTTTCCTTTCAGCCAAAACTCTAGAGCTGAACCCATGACAAATGGAGCAAACCTCCTGTAAATGGACCTCACCCAAGCAATACACACATGTAGAGTGGCCATCAGTTATCGACATCTTCTGATTACATTTAGGCCATCATTTAAACCCTGATTTTGCCTTCTCAGACATTGTGACAAAAATACAGACGTCACCAAGGAAAACAACAATACCCTGTCAGTAAATGAAACTAAGCCTAACTGGCTACATGTAGTAAAAGGCAGCTTACTGTAACTTCCTAAAGTTCTTATTTGCCTTTTGTGAAAACTAATCACTCTCCCTGCATAGCATTTTTCATGTATTTCACCTCTATATTGGAGGCGTCTGTCTGCCTATAACAGGGCTACAACCTCTTCTCTTTCATGGGTTGTCTTCATTAGGTAAACCACAAGTACAAAGGCTTTCTCCTTTGTTTTAAAACATAGGATCAAACACTTTCTTGTATATGCTCTTACTTCCATGTCATCAGGTCTCCTATACTGATAGCGCTATCCAATATAGAGGCGAAATACATGAAAAATGCTATGCAGGGAGAGTGATTAGTTTTCACAAAAGGCAAATAAGAACATGACATAAAAAGGTGGAGCCTGCATCTTGCAACAGGATATACACAAGCCATTGGAACAAAAGAAAAATAATAGCAAATTAGGTGAGAGAAAGGAATGAATAAACATTGGTAGATTTATTAAAACTCATTTGCATGGAAGAATGTAATTGGCTTCCAAGAAATAAGAACTAGAACATCGGATTGGACTACAAGTACATCAAGAGTTAGCATAGAGGCTCCCATTGGTTGTGGGGGATGACTCTAAGTAAGCAGCATGAATATAAATAGAAGTAGCTGCAAATGTTAAGCAGATCTGAAGAAGGTTGATAAACCGAAAGCGCTCATCTCTCTTTTTTGTGTTACAACGCTAACTTTCAAATGGTTAGGTTGTAGCTTTTATTTTGTTTTTTGTTTTAAAACATTTTAATAAAAGTTCTTATAAAGAAGAAACAAGGAGAAGCGTCTTAACAATAATTTCAACAGCAGTAGCCAAGGAGGAAAGCACCATTCTTTGAAAACATATTTGCAGCATTTCTTGGGTTTTCCGTAAGCGTTTGCTCACTTCTCTTTCTACTACAGGTATATTACTTATGGCTGTCGAACAGGAAAGTATGGATACAAAGTGAGATGCCACCAGACGGTAACAATTTTATATTATATATATATATATATATATATATATATATATATATATATATATATATGTGTGTGTGTGTGTGTATGTATGTGTGTGTGTGTGTGGCTTACTGTCACAATCGTGAAGCCCACAGTCTTGAAACCCATAATTCTGTAACTGTACTATTGAAAGACCATAATGCTGAAGACCACAATGTCTAAAAGTTTCAAAAAAATTAATCGTCCTATCACTGTGAACCCATGAATTAGTACTAATATAGGTCCTGAAGGGCTGTGGACCCAGGAATGAGTTCTAACATGAGTCCCGTGGTGAGGCTAGTCCAGGAGTTAGGAACTAAATTTGTTCACTAGGATAGTCATGATGTCCTTGGGGTCAGAGAGGGTTGTACCTTCCTAAATTAACTCCATGCAGTGGTGGATATCATATTTGAAATTTTGGACATAGTTAAAGAAAGCTTTGTGATTATCATTGGATGAGAAACAAGTTCCAGCAAAAAGTGGATATTAGCTTAGTGTATGCACTATACACATTTCTAGGAAATAACTGACATTGAGTTGTATTTATTGTCGTACTGTTTCTGTTTTCATTAGTTCTTTCATTAAGGCAGGAGTAAGTGGATGTTCTCACTTTTGTGAGTAACAGAATTAATCTAGAAAGGGCTATTTTATCAACCTGTCTCGGAAGTTGTTATCTAGGTCATATTGATGAATTCCAAATACTAGAGAGCCCCTATTAAGGAGATTGTTCATAAGAATCACAACATAGAGGCACATCAAATCATATTCCACATCTGTTACTCCTCTAAGTAAGAAAATAATGTATGATCAAGACCTGCTCTAAGAAGACCACATTTTGGAGAGCAGCTGTTCATACCAGCATACAGCTTGTTGATAATTTTAGGACTAAAACAGACATTATGCCAGATTTTAAACCTGTTGCATGTAAAATGTGGTGTGGGTGTTGTTCTGAATGTCTGTCAGTTTCATCAGAGTTAGAGAATAGCTAGTAATTATAGTAAATGTAATGATTTTTCTGTAAGTTACTTTATTTCCTCGTATTAGTGTTATGTTTTTCAAATAATGTTATGTACTGTTTTATTTTTAAAACAAAATTGGTAAAGTGCAGGTAAATTCACATGACATTACACAGGTCTGTGATATTAATATAACAAACAAAAAAAAAACCACTTAATCTCTGTGGTTTCCCCGAAGTCTCAAACAACCCAGTTAACAAGTATAGTGGGTCCAAAAACAAAACAGTGTAAGAAACTTCTCTTTGTAGAAGATTTTCAGTCCATATATCTCTAGTTAATCACTGTATATTAATCAGGTCAGACAATAGTAGTAGAAGTAGTGAACTTAAACTTGTCACGTCATAAAAAAAGAATTATTAAGTCTGTGTACTTAATAAAGGATTTTCAACTGGAAACAGACTGCCTGCCTTGCTTGGGTTACTTTTGAATACTTAGTAATTCTGTACAATATTTCATATTTTATATATATATATATATATATATATATATATATATATATATATATATGTGTATATATATATATATATATATATATTTTTTTTTTTTTTTTTTTTGCGATAAGACGGGTTTAAGTTCACTACTTCTACTACTAGGCTCATAAGTAGGTACTAGGCTATCTGCCTGAAGGCATTTATAAGCCTAGCCGGAATGTATTGGCTTTCGCTGCCCCCTTAGATTAGTTCCCTGTGCCTCTGTTGTCTGATCTGATTAATATACAGTGATTAACTAGAGATATATGGACTGAAAATCTTCCACACAGAGAAGTTTCTTGCACTGTTTTGATATTAATATAACCAGAAAATCATCATTTTGAGAAAGGAAGTACTTCTGGAAGAAGATATGCTGTCTGTTATATGGTGGACATAAGTGTGAGTGTGAGTGTGTGTGTGTGTGTGTGTGTGTGTGTGTGTGTGTGTGTGTGTGTGTGTGTGTGTGTGTGTGTGTGTGTGTAGGATTATGGAGGATTTTAGCTTTGATTTTGATTATGGAGCAGATGTGGAACTGGAATCTATAAAGATAAAGTGTGTTTTGAAGTGTTTACAGTGTCTTTGATTTTGATTTTAGAAACACTCTGTCCTATATTTGTGGACTTCAAGTGCCATAGACTGAGAATAGGGTAACCTCGAGTAACTGAAAATTCAAGTATTCAAGAAGACTAGAAGACTCATGTGGGCAGCAGGATTTAGTGAAATTTTAACAATAAATACATTTATAAACTATATAGCCGTATTCATTGCTGATTAGGAGGTGTTTTTGATGCATTTTAGTGTTTTATAGAAAACATGCAATACTGCCCATTCATGTAAAAAGTAATGCTGTTCTGGTATGGTCTGAGGTTCACTTTTAGAGGTTAAAAGGAGATGTTATACAGTGTGTGGAAAAGGTGGAAAGTATTTGAATATGTGAATTTATATCCATACAGATCCATCCTACAACAGTGCTTCCTTGAAGTTGTTTAGATATCAGGTAGTATAGGTTAAATGGACCGTACCTAGCCACTGTGGAATGTCATGCTTCCAGCAGCCTAATTACATCTTTACAGCCCTGAGCATTTATTTTAATCAGATTTATACACAGAGGAACATACAAACAGTACTAGCCAAGTGATCGTGGGGACCATAAGATACTGACACTTAAAAGTTATTGCCTCCACTTTTGAGTGCTTAAATAGTGTTCACCTTCCAAATCAAGTGGAGCCATACATGATAACCCCAGGGCAAGTTTGTGTCTACCTATCCAATCATCAGCACTAGCCTTAGAAGTAGCCAAAGTAGCACTTCGTTTGATCTGTAGTGGTAACCTTTTTCTATAGGCATAAAATACATTGAGTTAAAAACTCCTGTATTGAAACTGAGGTTAGACAGCTTAAGTAGAGGCTAGGATAGTACATCACTGGCACATATAATGCAACTTGGTATATTGTTTGGTCACATAGAAGTCTTATTTTCAGCCTTTGATTTTAGGGGGAACTAAATTGTATGGATAGTGAAGGCAACAGTCTGGGTGTAGCTTGTATAAAGTTAACACTAAATTTGCCTGCTAAGAAACTGGCAATATCATTGGTATCAGAATGTGTATTGTTATTATTATTATTATTATTATTATTATTATTATTATGGATGACCTCAATGGACACTGGATACTGTTTCCTAATATTTTGGCACATTTGAAGAAGAAAGATTTATATTTCCTTTGGTATCTGTAGTTTTCTTAAGTTTAAACTCCATTTTACAGTTTCTAATAGTGCTCTTAAGTTTCTTCCTTATATGTTTCAGTGCAGTCTTGAGGTAGGGGGACTAGGGATTTTTAATAACTTTTATATTATTTTTCTTTCTTTGTTGTAGTTTATTAATACAAGAGTTCTACCAGACAGGTTTTATTCTTTAATTTACCATTATATTAAGGTCAAAGAGTTGCTGTCTTTTCTGCCTCCCACAATGTGAGCATTACTGTTGTGTATTCTAAAAAGTTAAATGGCTACCTGTTAAACAAAGGGTGGATCTTCTGCTTGCCTCACTTTCATTCAAGCTTCTGTGTCTGACCCCCCCCACCCCACCCCCAGTGTCAAAGCTTACATACAGGATACCCTCCCACAATCTAAGAAATAAATCCCATACTGGTCCAATTCTGCTTATGCCAAGAAATAACCTTCACTGCACAAAACTCAATCCCCCACCCTAAGCCACACTGTAATGGTATTCCTGCTAGCCGTCCTCAAACATCTCACCTGTTACTCAAAATTCAGATCACAACTTAGAACCCACCATTAAAGACAAGTACATTGCAGGTGCCTCACTCCAAATCATAGCACTTAATTCCTCACAACCATAACATCATTCATTGCCTCTCGCCCCACAGTACCTTTTTGCTATATATCTCTACTTACCACCCTCTTCACACCTATCCCTTCCGTTCTTATCCCTTTTCTGCTCCATCCCCGCCTTTTCCCCTTCTCTGCTCTCCCTTGTACATTTTGTAATGTGCCTGTTATTGCTCCCCTCTAACCAAGTACATTCTGACGCTACCTTATACGTGCATTTCTTTCTTTTCCAGTTTTGTTGTGTACTGTTCTTGCACTATGCTTTACTGCCACTATCCACACATCTTTTGTACCAATGTATTTAATTATCTCTGTACATACATATATTCTCATTTTACTATAGAGGTGTTTTCTTTTGCTTGCTGTACTATTAAGAGCTCTACACCCATGTGTCTGTTTGTATATATTGTCTTCCCTAGGCTAAGCCTGAAATAGGGCCTTATGGATCACTGCTTTACCACAGTAAACAAATTATAAATACATTAATAAAAAACATGCAGCTGTTTAGATGATGGTAAAAGTCAGAGGCAAGTGTGGCAGCTCTCTCAGTTGGACATATTTGCAGGGGGATTGTTGGAAGTTTTGCCTAGGATTTCTTGAAGTAAATCTACTCTGGAGAAATCCTTAAATTTGGCCTCATTTGGGGTGGTATGGCACCATTTGGTCTCATGGAGATGATGACTAGTTTATGGTCAGATTTAACCAAGGATGAGGACATGTAAGGCGGGTACATACAGGAGCTAGCTTTGGAAAGGTCTGGTCAAGGATATTAGGGTCTCTTATGGGTAATTATACATTTTTTCCAGCACTCCAGTGTTAAATTCTAGGAAATACAGTATATATCCATTTTACAGGTATAAGCATGTCATCAATGCTTGGGTAATTGAAGTCCCTAGCAAGAAGGTATCTGGTTCGATATTTAACCCATCAATGATGCTATGGCAATTTCAGAAATCTATAGAGATCATTGGTGGGTAAGTATAGTTAACAATTAAGTAATAGTTGGATTTGTTAAGGGTGGTTTGGATCTCTAGGAGCTCTAAGTTAGGGTTGTGGATAATTTGACATGAGGAGATGATGTCTCTGGCAAATACAGATATTCCCCTGTAATTGTCTGAGAGCCTAAAGGTGTGACATATGCCAAACTCTAGCACAGAAGCAGTACTACATTTCTAGCCACCAGCAACAGTTTGTCACATACAGAGTGTTAAAGTGCTTCAATTCTAAATAAGAAAAAAAAAACAGTTTTGTCCTTTTTAAACTGTAACCACTGCTTGCTTTATATAATTATGCCACATACAGAGCGATAAAACACTTCAACTCTAAGTAAAAAAACAAAAACTCTAAGTGAGGGAATTTTTTAATTTTAAACTGTAACAGCAAAGTGTTAATCTTTTCTACCGATCAGTATCTACAGATTGTGCTCCCTAACACTTTGTATGTGGGGTAGCTGCCTCTCTCTGCCCACCCTAGCTATGCTACTGCATGTCACATTCATTTAATGTGGGTCTATATTGTATGCTCGAAGACTATTTTCTTATAGGTTCATAGGTTCATACTAGGCTATCTGCCCTAGGGCATTTATAAGCCTAGCCAGAGTGTGTGTGGCTTTCACCACCCCTTAGGATGAGAATACTATACCCATTAGTTTGCTGTGCCTCTGTCCAGCAGTGATACAGAGATGATTCCCGGGGTAAACCTACGATCACCCATCCACTCGTCAAGATTTCTCTTGAACAGAGTCAGTGAGGGGCTCTGCCTCACATGGACTGGGGTTCTGTTCCATAGTGTAGGGAGTCTCTGGGTGATGAATCTGTCCCTCCAGCACGTCCTATTTATATCCGTGTTGAGGTTTAAGTCTCTTGCTCTCATGGCTCTGGTGGATTTGGATTTTTTTAGGTGGAGCATGTCCATTAATTCCGGTTTGGACATGGCCTTGTATGTCAGGCACAGATCACCTCTGAGCAGACGGTATGCGACTGAATAGAGCTGGAGTTTCTTCAGTCGGGCATCATATGACATATGTTTGAGCCCCTTTATCCTTTTGGTGAGGAACTTTTGGGGTCTTTCCAACTGCTGCAGGTGTCGGGTAAGGTACATTCCGAATGGGGCGGTACTCAATCATTGGTCTGATAAGTGAAGAGTACAGGGTACAATGACCTCTCCTGATCTGGATGTGAATCCCTTCATGATCAGGTGGGCAATGTAGAAGGTCTTCCTAACCACTTTGGCAATGTGAGTGTCAAAGAGGTTACTGTCAACTTGGGTCCCTAGGTCCCTGATAACTTCTTCCGTGTTTAATGGATTACCACCTATGTGGTAATTAGGGGTTACCTTGTTTTTCCCAAAGGGTATGACTATACATTTTTTGGCATTTAGCTTAAGGCCATGGCTCTGGCACCAGTTATCCATTTCTATGAGACCTTTCTGGAGGATGTCTGTGTCTGATGGAGTGTCAGTTATGGTGCCCAGTTTGCAGTCATCTGCAAATTTTGTCAGCCACAATCCTCCTATGTTTGCCTGCACTTCAGAAAAATAAATGCCGAACAAGAGGGGTCCCAGGACTGAGCCCTGTGGGACATAGAGTCTGACATGGCACCAGCAACTCTAACCATGTGTGTTCTGTCCTTGAGCCAGTTTGCAACCCATCTTGTGACATATGGGTTTACATCTAAGCTGGTGAGCTTTTCTATGATGCCCTAGGTCAAGGTAGGCTGTGTGAACTGCCTTACCCTCATCAATGGCCTTAGTGACTGTTTGTTCAAGAGGCAGGATCTGCCCTTGACAAAGCCAAATTGGGTAGGATCCAGTGTCTGTAGGTCCCCAATGTCTTTATTTATGAGTTCCATTATGATCCTCTCCATAGCTCTGCAGACAAGGCTCGCTTTGTGGAGTGGGACCACAGTTGCCCATTCTTTGGAGTCGTATCCTGTAGTAAGGCTAAGATTAAACAGCAGCCTTATGTGTGGGTTTAGTTCCTCATTGAGTTCATGTAGCACACAGCCGGGGACACCGTCCGTCCCATTGATGCTGTGTTTTTGCTTTAGAAAGCAGCTCTCACCTGGGCATCTGAGATGTTTGGGAGGCTAGACTCTGGTGGGATAGATATTTCTCCGCACTGAACCTGTCTGCCAGTATGTTGGCAATGTCTGTGGGTTCAGTGATTTTTTCATTTTGGACTAATTCTGAGCATATCTGGGAGTTTCAACCAGTTTTCTAACATAGCTAAAGAAGGCATTATGATTGTCTTTGTGTCATTAGCGATTTTTCTCTCAAAGTTGGCCTTGGATGATTTTATGAGTGATCGTAGTTTTTTGCTAGTATTGATCAGAGATACCTTCCCTTTTAGGGATTTTGCTCTGTCATGTAGTAGCTTTCTCCTCTTGTTGTAGAGTTTGTTTATGGCTGGTGTCCACCAGACCGGCGCTGCCTTTGGTGGAAAGGGTCTTGATTTTATTAGGGATTGCTTGATCCATACATTCCTGGAGGTGCTCGTAGAAGGCATTTGTTTCAGCAGTGTGGGTTGTGGTTTCCACTGGCTCGCGGCCGTTGAAGGATACCACTCCAGTCTTAAGAAGTGTGAAGTTTGCTTTTGAGAAGTTCTTCACTGTGGTCTTTTGCTGGGATGTGGATCTCCAGTGAGATTAATTTATGGTCTGATCTCACCAATGAGGGATATACTTCCGGTGTGGAGCATTTTGTCCCCATGTTTGTGATGATCAGGTCTAGTATATTTTCTCCTCTTGTGGGAATGGTGACTAGTTGTTCCATAGCATTTGAGTTTATGAACTCAAGGAACCTTTGGGCTAGGGTGTTGGGGCTTGAGTAATGTTCCCAGTCTATGTTTGGGTAGTTGAAGTCACCCAATATGATGGTGTTTGGAGAGACATTCATACTCTCCAGTGTCTTCAGGAAGGCTGTGTGGGTTTCCTGAGTTTGAGAAGGTGGTCTATAGCATGTTACAAACTGTAGGGCAGTTTTACCTATGGTTAATTGCATCTGGATGGTCTCCGATGCACTAACCTGGAGGTGTGGGTATCCTTTATGAATATGGATACTCCCTCCTTTTGTGGTTCGTCCGGATTTTGGGGCGGGAACATGATATGAGGTATAACCTGATAGTGCTGGGGTGCTCTCAGGAGCCTTGAACCAGGTTTCAGTCACAGCACAGACATCAATGTTCTCCATACTGAGGAGGGCTTCGAGGGCATGCATCTTGAGGTTTAGACTTCTGGCATTGAGCAGTATTACCCTTAGTTTTTCTCCATTTTTGTTTTCTAGGGTGGTAGGTTTATCATTTGAGCCTTGCCTAAAAAAGGCACTATGGGGTGGCAAGAGCCTTTGCCAATATCCGGCAGGGTGACAGTTGTCAAGCATGTCATCCCAGGCAGACAGACATTGAATAATGACACCAGTAATTAAGCCAATTATTAAAGCTGATCATTTTGCCTCTGTATTGTGGCATCATTCTTGGTGAGGGTAGGATACAGCTCAGGGTCAGGGTCATTCTAACACAAATGCCAACACGTAAACAGCGAAAGCTGTAAACCGCGAATGGCACTTCTGCAAATTTTTTCCTAGGGAAAAAATTTGCTTGGCCATTATTGGGAATTGCCCTTTTTCTCTAATGTAGAACAATCTCAGAGTTTGTATATTTAGTTAGGGGAGTGTGGGGGGGCACAGCCCCCCACTTGATTAGCATTTTAAAGTTTATGATGTTTTATGGCCAAGCAGATTTTTTTCCCTATGAAAAAAATTGTGGAAGTGGCCATTTGCAGTTTACAGCTTTCGCTGTTTATGTGTAGTCCACAGGTCCCAAAGGCATGATGCATTACTTTCCATAAATGTCTTTGATCAGTGTGTATTGATGTGTGGATGCTGTAGGCTTCCTGTTCTACTTTGTAATAGTTGTATGGTGCAAACTTACATGACCCTGTGTATAACACAGTAATGCTAATACTGCAGTTTGTGAAGGGATTGCTCACTGTCACACAATGCTCTTAATTGATAGCTACTCTAATTAAAATACACTAGCAGCCATAAATGAATTTTTTTTTTAAACAAGAAACCTCTGTTGAACCAGCATCCATGACACAGGCAACCATACATCAGCACAAATGAAGACAAACCACGTAGCACTCAGCAATGTTGTATACATTTTGGCCACATAACATGTACTTGCAGTCCAATTTCTTACAGCTATGTTGCTGTACTCATATGGGCAAAAGTGAAAATTTGTGTACAGGTGTAACTGAAGTATAAATGGATCATAAATAAGAAGTATGCCAATAATGATATCTTAAGCTGTTATTATCTGCACAAAGCTCAAATTCCTGCAGTAGAACATCAAACAGTTCACACATCCATATAGTTTGAAGATATGGGATTAGACTAGTTATAGGCATTTGGCTAAGTGCCCAAAATTATTTAAAGCAATAAATAATTAATAATAATTAATAATAATGAAAATGAAAGGTAAATCGATTTAATACTGTTAGCTGCCTGTCGGGTGCCAGATAACACAAGCACTCAGGTCACTCCAGAACAAGTACAAATAAGACTCTGTCATTGTCCATGTTGGTGTGAATGACCTGAGCCGTACCTCCCTGGACTACATGAAAAGAGACATGGAAGAGCTCACTGATCACGTAGCCCAGGCCAGTATGACCCTGACCATGAGTAGCATCCTGCCCTCACCAAGAATGAAACCAAGGTATAAAAAAAAAAATTATCAGTTTCAACAATTGGCTAAGTTTCTGGTGTCATTCAAAGGGGATCCAGTGTCTGTCCACATGGGATGACATGCTCGACAAGCCATGCTGCTTTGCTAGAGACGGCTTGCACCTGTCACCCTTAGGCTTTTGAATACTGGCCAAGGCTCTTGCCACCCCCATAATGCCTTTTTTAGGCAAGGCTCAGAAGATAAACCCACTGCCGTAAATAGCACAAGTAACAAAAAACTGAGGGTAATGCTACTCAATGCCAGAAGTCTAAACCTCAAAATGCATGCACTCAAGGCACTCCTCAGTATGGAGAAAATCGATATATGTGCAGTAACATAAATCTGGTTTAAGGCTCCAGAGAGCACCCCAGCACTACCAGGCTACAACTCCTACCATACATTTCGGCCACAGAACCCAGACCGAAATACAAAAGGTGGGGGCGTATCCATATTCATCAAGGATACCCACACCTCCAGGTTAGTGGCACAGCACGATGCTTCAGAGATCATCCACGTGCAACTAACAATGGGCAAAACTGCAATTCAAATAATTGTAGCTTGCTACAAATCACCCACCATGTCCCAGGACCCCCATTCCACATTTCTGGAAACACTGGGAAACATCATAAAGGTCCTACCAAACACCCTAATATTGGGTGATTTCTATTACCCAAACATCAACTGGGAGAACTACTCAAGTACTAACTCCCTTGCCCAACATTTTCTAGAATTTATAATCTCAAACACCCTGGATTAACTGGTCAACACTCCCACCAGAGGTGACAACATATTGGACCTGGTCATCACCAACATGGGCGACCGGTGTTCCACACCGGAGGTCAACCTCTCGCTGGTTAGATCTGACCATAAACAAATCACTCTGGATATCCACATTCCACCCCCACCCCCGGTCATGCAAACCACCGTGAAAAACTTTTCAAAAGCAAACTTCACGTTACTTAAACCGAGGTGGAAAGTTTCAAAGCCCCCATGCTAAAGGATAATGCTGTCCAAGCTGCAAAATCCTTTACTAATGCATTCTACGGGCACCTACAAGAATGCATGGATCATGCTATCCTAAGCAAAATCAAGACTCACTCAATCAGTCTGGTGGACCCCTGCCATAAACAAGCTATACAACAGAAGGAGGAAACTAGTACAGAAAAGAGTAAAATCCCAAGAAGGGAAGACATCCCTGATCAGCATCAGCAAGAAACTACGATCCTTCATAAAATCATCCAAGGCTAGCTTTGAAAGAAAAATTGCCAAGGACTCCAAAGATAACCACAAGGCATTCTTTAGTGATGTCAAGAATCTAAGTGGCAATGATCAGATCTATGCTGAGTTAGTGCAGAATGGCACAAAATACACTGAACCGACTGACATCGCCAACATCCTGGCAGACAGGTTCAGTGCAAACTTCACCCTCTCTCACCCCCAAAAGGGCCCATAACCGTACCAGAAGAATGTAGAGCCCCTGAAATCACAGACACTCAGGTTAAAACAGCCCTCTCCAAAGCCAAAAACACATCATCAATGGGACCGGATGGTGTCTCAGGCTGCATCCTACATTAGCTCAAAGACGAACTAACCCCTCACCTAAACACACTGTTCAAACTCAGCCTCTCCACAGGCTATGTATCAATAGAGTGGTGCACAGCAACGGTTATTCTGCTCCACAAAGGTGGAGCCACAACAGACCCCGGGAACTATCGCTCTATAAGCCTAACTAGCTTGGTCTGCAAGGTTATGGAGCGCATCATCATGGAACTCATTAACAGAGACATTGGGAACCTCCAAACACTGGACCCTACCCAGTTCAGCTTTGTTAAGGGCAGATCATGGCTCATAAACTTGGTGGACTTCTTTGAGACAGTTACCAAGGCTATGCAAAGGCCTTCAACACCATTCCCCATTCTGGTATTATAGACAAGCTCACCAGCCTGAACATAAACCCCTATGTCACAAGATGGGTTGCCAACTGGCTCATGGACAGAACCCACATGGTGAGAGTTGCGGAAGTTAGGTCCGACTCTAAACTGGTTACAAGTGGCGTTCCCCAGGGCTCAGTCCTAGGACCCCTCCTGTTCAGCATATACTTCTCAGAGCTACAGGCAAGTACAGGAGGACTATGGCTGACCAAATTCGCAGACGAATGCAAACTAGGGGCTATAATTGACTCTCCGGCTGACACAGACATTCTGCAAAATGTCACTGATACAGATACCTGGTGTCAAAATCATGGCCTCAAGCTAATGGCCAAAAAGTGCATAGTCATCCCCTTTGGAAAAAACAAAGTACCCACAAACTGCCACATAGGTGATAGTCCTCTAAATACGGAAGACGTAATAAGGGATCTGGGGACCCAAGTAGATAGTAATCTCTCCTTTGATAATCACATTGCCAAAGTGGTTAGAAAATCCTTCTATGTGGCACACCTAATCACAAAAGGGTTCACATCCAGATCAATAGAGTTCATTGTGCCCCTCTACTCATCACTCATCAGACCCATCATAAAATACAATGCCCCATTTGGGATGTACCTAACAAGACACCTGCAACAGCTGGAAAGACCACAAATGTACCTCACCAAGAGGATCACTGGCCTCAAACAGATGCTCTATGCAGCTCGACTGAAGAAACTCCAGCTGTACTCTGTTGTATTCCGCCTACTCAGAGGTGATCTCTGCCTGACATACAAGGCCATGTCCAACCCAGAATTGATGGACATGCTCCACCTAAAGAAAACCATATCCCCTTGAGCCACATGCTCTAGGGATCTAAACCTCACCACAACAATAAATAGGACATGCTGGAGGGATAGATTCCTGTCCCATAGACTTCCCTTGCTTTGGAACAAGATTCCAGTCTACATTAGGCAGAGCTCCATACTAACACTCTTCAAGAAAAACCTTGACGAGTGGATGGGAAACAGAAAGTTTACCCTGGGGATCACTTCAGTGGCTCTGCTGGACAGAGGCACAGGGAACTAATCTAAGGGGGTGGCAAAAGCCAACACATTCTGGCTAGGCTTATAAATGCCTTCGGCAGATAGCCTAGTACCTACCTATGAACCTAAGTACCTAGAAAGCCAAAGGATACAGTGGCATCTAGTGGAGAAGTCAGAAATATGGCGCAAATAATAAATTTAATAAACCACGATAGCAATACCCAACAATTATTTTATGCAACTTAGATTATTTTGAACACCTGTAAACAAACTCAAATAATTTTGTGTGAGCCCAGACTAAAACTACCCTTTATTAAAAATCCATATATTTTTTTAATATAATAAAGTGGTCCGCCCCAATTTAGTAGCTCCATGAGGACAAATGTTATACAACTCAATGGAAATAAGGGTGCATCTTAATATGGCTATGTAGTACATTGCACTCTCTTTCATGGTGAATATTACTTATTATGTAATGGTAGCTCGTTAGTATTCAAAAACGTGCACCGTGATTGGTTAGCCCAACCAGCATGCCTTTTGTAAATCGAGCTTATACCAATAGAAAAAAGTCCAGTTGCCCAGACTTTCTTCTATTAATATATGCTATTACACACTTCTTGAGCTAAGAGATTGAGAGGTACATGTGGAGGGCAGGGAAAATAGAAGGAAAATCAGGTATGTTTCTTTAGTTTTATATAACGTACCGGATTTTCCATGTATCTGTGCCCTTTTTCTCTTGTAACTCCAAACTGCTCTAAAAAGCTTTGAGCACATGATTAAACCACACCAAGTGTGGGTAAATCTTCAACATGCCTCACCATCTCATCGGTTATTGCTAAAATATTCTGTAATCCATAGTTTAAAATGTCTGCTCATTTTCCCGGTATAAATTGAACCTCATGTGCACTATGCCACAGTTCCCACTCACTAGTACTTGTAATCAGCTGTCATGTCTAAAAAGCTGCAGATCTGTTTACAGTTGTGAAATGTGAAGGTTTAGAGATTTACTTGCCGTTTATATAGTTACAATATGGCCAACAACTTGGAGTCAAAAATTGCTGTGTTGATCCAGACTGGTGTTTATTCTCAAAATATGGGAAATACTGTCCTAAATCCTTATCCTGCCTCTATGTAAATTTGTAATTCTAAAATAGGTCAGTGTTTTGAAATTACATAACATTACCAATATAGGTTGAAATAAATTTCAGATCTGCCTAATCAACTGTATTTTAAAATATTTTGAGACTCATACTGTAGCAAGGCATTCGTCGATTCTCAGCTAGAGCGTCTTCTGAGTGGAGGCATGCGTGAATGGGCGTACTTTCGTTGAAGGTTGTGCGTCAGGGCTGGTAACTCGGCACGTAAAAATCAACTACCAATCATTAGCGGACCAGAGTTCCGCTGTGGCAACCCCTAACTGGGAAAAGCCGAAAGACACAACAACAACAACAATTGTAGCAAGGCATTCATAAGGACTTTGCTCCTGAATTGCATAAACAACAGTATCCATTCTTGTAACAATAGATTATGTTGGAACGGACTGACCAGGTAATCAGCCAGATGGTTATAGATTGATGGAGAAGTACATATACATTTGATATATAAAACTGGGATTTTAGAATCTTTTCAACAACATGAGAAGTGTGACAACTAAGTGCGAATGGGAAGTAATTTATAAGTAAAGGGTTATAGTTCAATGACGTAGTAGTATTTGTCACTGCTACATCTAAAATCTACAGTGAGTAGTTCTGCCTTTAATGTGTGTACTCATTCCTATTTAAATATGCAGAAAACTATAACAGCTGGTGTAATAACACCAGCCTCCATGCAGCCTCAGCTGCTGCTTATGCAACAGAGTTCTACTTCCACCTAGAAAAGTGCTTAGATGTGGTGGTCTACAAGTATAAATAGGCTCTAATATAAACACGAAAAAAATTCTGAAGTCTTAAAATAAATCTAAATATGGTGACAGTAAAGACTCTATCAAAAGGATCAGCAAATAATTAAAAGCTACTGTCAGGAAGAGCAAAGCTAATCATGACCTGAAATTAGTGTCTGAAGCCTAGAGCAATTATAAACCCTTCTTTATTTGTGTTAGAAAGATCAGAAACACCCACCAGTGTTCTGAATTAATCCAAAATAGCACCACCCACTCAGACCCAAAGGATATGTCAAATATTCTTGCAGATAAGTTTATTACAGACCCTAACCAGAAAAAGTCATCAAAACTCTGTGAATCCCTAAATCTCTGACATATCTTGACTTCTTAAAAGAACATGCCTTAACTGTGCTTTCAAAAGCCAAAACTACCACTTTTTTGGTGACCAGACAACATACCTGATGTCTAATAAATGGTACCAAGCATGCCCTCATGGAATCCCGCCTAAAATTGTTCAGCCTAAACTAAACCACAGGTATGTGTCCCTGAAGTATAGACAGCTGCTATTGTGATGCCATTGATAAGGGGTGAGGCCCCACCACAGATCCCAGGAACTACAGACTTACTAGTCTAATCTGCAAGGCCAGGAGGCATATTGCATGTGACTTCATAAAGTGCAATAACAAAAGTATGATACATCTAGACCCTCATCAGTTTGGTTTTGTGAAAGAGAGATCATGTCTACTTAACTTAGAAAATGTCTTTGAGAAGGTCACAGAGGCTATGGATAAGGGTCACTCAATGTGTATGGATCTGGCCAAAGCATTTGACACCATCTCCTGTTTTGGTATTGTAAAAAAGCTAAGAGACTGAAGTGTAGACCCATATGGGGTAAGGTGGAGAGCAAACTGGCTAAATGCTAGAACCAGTGTATTTAAAGTAGCAGGTACCACCTAAGGAAGTATGAAAGTAACTAGCAGCAGTGTGTGCACCCTCAGGGATAGGTGCTGGGTCCCCTCCATTTGGCTTATACTCCTCTGACCTCCAAAACATCAGTAAAGTTGGACCTGCGGCTAATGACGTTTTTGATGACTGTCCGGTCATCCTTGATATGGTGTCACTATACCAACAATTAATCCTCACTAAGCAATGGTCTGCTGAAAAGTGCTAAAATTAAATGAAAAAAAGGGAAACATTCTTGCATTTTTCAAAAAACTATTTTCTTCAACTTACACCATAACTAGCACCCCACTCCAAACTGATACAGTAATCAAAGATCATGGTACCTGGGTTGAAAACTCCCTTCCTTTGACTACCAAGTAGCATCAGCAGTCAGGAAATCCTTCTGTTTAGCACAAGTGATATCTAAAGGTATTTCATCCAGGTCAAAAGAAGGTGTTGTCAAACTGTACTCTGCTCTAATTACAGTACAATGTCAAAACACATTGCAGAGCTAGAAAGACCCTACTTCCTAACTAAACGGTTTCTTGGTCTAAAGGCCCTTAGCTACCAAGACATTCTTGAAGCTCTATCCCTGTACTTAGTTTCTAATATATTTTTATGTGGAGATCTGTGTTTTGCATTCCATTAAGGACCCAATCCTCCTTTATGTCTTATATCTCTGCAAGAGGAACAGCTCCACTAGCACCATATCTAGGAATATGAATCTCTACCAAGTTATAAATAAAATGTGTTGGCAGGATAAATGGATTACCCAATGATAAACCCATCTTTGGAATAAACTGTCCTTATATGTTAACCAGAGTGATACACTCATATCCTTGAAGACTAACCTTGATGATTGGAAGGGCATCTACAAACTCATCCTGAGCCTGACTTGTTTTGCCCTACTAGAAGTGGGAGATTCAACATGAGGGTGGGTATCAGCAAGGTACAAATGGTTTCACAACTTACTTGCCTTCTAATTTCTATTATCCTGTGATCCTATAAAGAGTTCATTAAGTCCACCTTTCTCAGTGAACCAATAATCATCTAAATAATGCCTCTGTGTATCCATGTCAGGCAGCTAGATGTCTTTTTTTTCAAATTCATAAATATAACAAACTTCCTGATGTCCCGTAAATAAACGTCATAAATGGGACAAATGCAGCCCCCATTACAGTGCCACATAACTAAAAAAGAAACCATTCTTAAAATAAAACACATGCAAGATACCAATTAAGTTAAGAGCAACAAAAACTCAGTATATTCTCAACTCTCAGCCTGAGAAATGTAAAACCTGTGGCAAATGGCTTTAATACGTGTACCATGTGGAATGTTAAAGGGTCATTCCATCCACTGTATATATATATGTATCATGAGGGTTCCAGCTGTTTATCAGATATAATATATAGGAATTGTGTAGTGTCCTGTATACAGCATCTAACCAAAGGAGGAAAGGTTTTTAAACAAATCTTCAAAAAGTCAGATGGCAGCTGTATTAGAGACCCCCACCCCAAGACAATTGTGCAACATTGTGGAGTATGCAAGAAATTTTACTCCCTGGACAAAATATAAACACTCTGTGGTTTAGTATCATTTAAAACAAACTTATTCTATAAGATTTCAGAAATTACTGCCTTTTAAACAGATCGGCATAGAAACTGATCAGTTTGTTTTAACTTAAAGTGGGGTTACAAGGAGGTCCAATATATAAAATAGGATTGTGCAGGTACAAGGATACCTCCCTGTCATATGCTTCCCTGTCCTAGGCTACAGTACCTCTTCCTTATCTGCAATCCGTGTCACATTGTCTTATTTGACTGTACCCTTTGCAGGGCAGCCTCACTGACCTTCTTTAAGTTATGGCCAGCTTTTAAATCCCTAAGTACACCTCTGTCGAAAGTTTTAATTGTAGACTGTCTAGAGGCTGAATGGAAGAGCACTGAAATTAACAATATCAGAGGCTGGTTCAATAGTTTGAATTATTTAAACCAATGGTCTTTTTTCCACTTAATCAAGATTTCAGATTCCGTCTGTGATAAAAGATTGTAAAATTGAAACAATTTCAAACTCACTGGTATAGTTCATAGGTTCATAGGTTCATAGGTTGGTACTAGGCTATCAGCCCTAGGGCCTATACAAGCCTAGCCATAACAATTCCCTGGCTATTTCTTCCCACATTATTTACTTTCCTGGACCCCTGTCTAGCAGGGCGACTGACGTGATCCCTGGGGTGAATTTCCTTTCTCCCATCCAAACGTCAAGGTTCCTCTTGAAGAGGTCCAAAGAGGCACTCTGCTTGACATGTATGGGCAGTCTATTCCAGAGTCTGGGGAGTCTCTGGGTCAGGAACCTATCCCTCCAGCATGTTTTGTTTATTGTGATGACAAGGTTTAGATCCCTGGAGCATGTAGCTCTGAGGGATTGGGATTTCTTTAAGTGTAGCATGTCCGACAGCTCTGGGTTTGACATGGCCTTGTATGTTAAGCAGAGATCGCCTCTGAGTAGACGATATGTGACAGAGTATAGCAGGAGTTTTTTAAGGCGGTCAGCGTAGGGCATCTGCTTTAGGCCTGTGATTCTTTTAGTGAGGTATTTCTGAGACCTTTCCAGTTGTTGCAGATGTCTTGAGAGGTACATACCAAATGGGCGCTGTATTCTATGATGGGTCTAATGAGGGATGAGTCCAGTGGGACAATGACCTCCTTTTTCTGGATGAAAAGCCCTTCGTGATGAGGTGTGCCACATAGAAGGATTTCCTGACTGTTGTGGCGATGTGGTTATCGAAGGTGAGACCACTGTCCACCTGTGTCCCTAAGTCTCTTATCACACTTTCTGTGTTTAGTGTACTGCCACCTATATGGTAATTCATGGATACATGTTTTTTCCCAAAGGGGATAACAATACATTTCTTGGCATTGAGCTTGAGCCCATGGCTCTGGCACCAAGCATCTGTTTCTGTAAGGCCCTTTTGTAGAGTATCCACATCATTTGGGGATTCAATAATGGCTCCCAGTTTGCAGTCATCCGCAAACTTTGTTAGCCAGAGTCCCTTAGTGTTGACCTGTACTTCAGAGAAGTAGATGCCAAACAAGAGCGGCCCCAGGACTGAACCCTGAGGTACTCCAGTACCTAATACACTAGTGCTATAGAGGAGACGTCAGACCTTTAACTAGTAATGCAATCTCTTCAGATATTAAAGAAACAGAGGAAATACTGAATACTAAATCAGTAATGTGGCTGTCACAGTCTCCCTACCAATACCCATGTTTTGATGAAATAAAGCTGTTATGTCCACCCTTCCTTCTCTGTGTCCTGCTGCTCCCCTCAGTCTTCTAAAGAGACTAGACAGTTACTGAATTGTGAGATCTTTCTCACTCGTTGGATAGATACGTCTACTTGTCTGTTTGTGACTATTACATACTGGATGTTATATATCTGAATCACCATTCATTTACAAATGAATTTCTGTTTTTTTATATTGTTGATAATTACTAGATATGACAGCAACAGGTATCCCATGTCTTAAAATATAGACTTTAATGCACTAATCCCACTAGCACTTGTTCTTTTGGTCAGTTTATTAGTCAAAATTTCCCTGAAATAATTAATGTAAATATGTAAGATCTATGGCTTCTTTAAATTGAAGCAAACCTGTACCTACTCCTCTCTGTGGATTACAGTGGTGTTCCCTACTAGGACAATCATGAAAAATATCAGTTGACATTTTTGGCCAAATTCCAAGAATACACAGCCATGGAGTAATATGCTATACTGAGCAGTCACCCCAGTCCTGGAAACTGATCTTGCAATGTAGAAAATTTCAGTGTTATACATTGGTGAAAGCCAAAGCACATACATAGTTTGATGATGTACAAGTTGCTCCTGAGAGTCAGGGGGTATGGCTTGCACAGATACTGTAGTTAAAAGTAGATGATTTTTCCTGCTGAGGTAGTGGTTTCCCATGCCTGCCCCTATCCAAGGACTTAGAGATTGTATTATTGAATGTATGACAGCCATGCTAGCTGTCATGTTTGTATTTTCCTGTCATATTGATGGCTTTAATATGGGGAATGGCCTAACAGCTGTGCAGTTTAACACATATGACATCTCTAGAACTGCCATACATGTAGAACTGTGGTTCCAAGCAACTTTGGCTGGACATGGAAGGTCTGCAGAGTCCTTGGGTAGAATTGCAATGTACTAGGAATTGGTAACGAGATATATTAATATAAAATGTTTTAAAATCTCATTACTTATTCCTAGCATAGCAGGAGTGTCAGGCATTTAGTACCTCAGTATTGTGTGGTACCGATTTGGGCTTACTGCACCCCTTGGAATGATGTCATTGTAGTGGATGAGCATCATCTTCAAGGCAGCAAGGTAGGATGGTGGAAGCTGTCCACTGTGCTGTCCAAACCTTTTGATTCTTGGCTGGGTTACCATCTTTGTGGAGTCTGCATGTCCCTCCTTTGTTCACATGGGTTTTTTCCTAGTGCTCCAGTTTCCTGCCACATTCCAAAGACATTCAGTACATGGATCGGACACACTAAATTGGTCATAGGTGCGAGTGTGCATGCATGCATGTGTGTGGTATGGAATAACAGCAGCAGATCTAGCCACCTGGTGCTGTGAACATTGGTTCTGGATTGTGACCCCCCCCCCCCCCCACCTTTTTTTTTTTTTTTTTTTAACAAGAAGCATCTTTAAATTATCCTGTATGACACAGGCAATCATACATGTATCTAAATGAAAACAAACCATACTGACATAATCTTAGTTACAAACATTATGCATCAGGAAATATAGTATATGTGCTTTTGTGAACGTCTACTTATCTATTACTACGTTTTTTTACTGTTTGAAAGTATTAGCATTGCTTATCATACTATTCAGAGCCACTGGACTCAGGAGCCATATTACGTTAGATAAGGAATCGGCTTGTATACTGCAGGCAGAGTTAATTTGGGTAGTTTGATTCAAAAGCTGTTAGTGGTGTTGTAATAAAGAGGTACGGCCTGATCTAAATAAGCTGACCTCAATATAGTTTAATTTAAATACCAAGGTGCACTCCAAGCCTAGTCCTACTACACTTGAGATTGGATTACATGGACTAGCTGACTCTAATTGTGTCCGTGCACGGTAATTGTTGATAGGTTTGCCTGGATGCTGTATGTATGTATTATAACTGTGATTAGCGACAATGCTCCTTAGGGGCTTACAGCCAGTAAATGGTGCTCATAAGAATATAGTGACTGCTGACAAGGAGAACTAAATGAATGTGTTGCGATTTTAACACTGTGTTTCTATGTATACTGCCTTATCTGTGTACATTACGTTAAAGGTAATATAGAGTGCATATATGTACTGCATGTGTTGACTATTAAACTTTCTTCCACTCCTAGTAACCAACCCTTCCTCGCTACCTCCCTGCTAGATACCTTTCCCTACAGCTAGCACGCGGTCAATTTTTTTTCCATACTAAGGACCACACAACAGCAACCGCGGACACCTAATTCAATGGACACTGGACTGAAAGAGCCTCAAACTCCTAGTGAAAGTGCTTTGTAACTAAATAAGACAAAGCCCATATTTGTTTCTTGCAACTCCTACCTAATTACTGCCAGGCTGCCTAATTTGTAAAGATTTTACTAGAGAAGCATCTTGCCAAGAGGGACAGCTGCTTAGTTACATTTAAACTACCTTTGAGCACTATATGCTCAACCCTGCCTTATAGTTAGCTTATACTGTATGTGCTAGCCTGCTTTATAGCTATCTTTTATGACCCATAGAGCACTATTTGCTCAGCCCTGACATAAAACCTATTAAACCTACTTGTACTTGGGCACAGCTCACTTTCCACATTTACTATCATCTATTTTATATCAATGTACTCAGTTACCTGATTGTTTCCAGGTCCTCCTAAGAGCTACTAACAGGGTCCCTTGCCCACTTCGCTCCCCACCCTGCCCCCAATTCCCAACCACTCCCAGTGGTCCTACCTTTTTTGGAAACACTAACCCCTCCCATCTTTTCAACAACCAACCACATCACTACACCCAACACTACCTCCTCCATATTCCCACTACTATCCTTCCTGCACAGCTAACATGTACAAGCATACCATACCTATACCCACTGTATGCACATTCCTTGCATACATCACATCTTACCAAACCTCCACCATTTCCCCACTCAACCACTGCCACTGTACTACTACACTCACCAACACTCATATATCACCCCTACTCTGCTCCTCTCCCACCACGTCATAAACCTTCCCTATGCACCCTCCACATAGTCTATCAACCACAGTACCCAAACAAAAGTCATCCCCACGACTTAACATAGTAACCCTACCATACCTATTACCCACAGAACACAATCATAAAACTTCCCTTATAAGCAAACATATTCAAAAATTGATAAAACTAATAACATCATCCATATCTAAATTACTACTTAGTGGAGACATCCACCCCAATTCTGGCCCCTCAATCTCCAACCCCACTCCTCATATTCAGACTAAAAAGCACAACTTCTCTCAAATCACAGCCAATAAAAAGCCAAGTGACCTCCTTCTGTTAAGCCTAAATATTATAAGTATATCCAACAAGGTGCATGTACTCCATGCCACCATAGACTTGTACTCCCCTGATATAGTGATCCTGACAGAAACATGGTTAAAAACCACACATTACCAATGAGCAAATCCTCCCTACCAGTTATAGTATACTAAGAATAGACCGGCTAAACAAGAAAGGAGATGGTATAGCTATAATATATAAACAGCATCTAAACATCCAGATCTTAAACTTAGCAGCTCCCCAAATGGGTAAGGAAGAAATAATATATACCAACCTCAAAATAAACCAAAATAAAACCATCAACATAATAGGATGCTACTTCCCACCTGGCCAAAATATCCCTCCACTAGAAAACCTCCTCAGCTGAACTACCCACCATCTTCCCAAGAAACTATAATTTTAGGTGAATTCAATATTGACTGGCAGTCCTGTTCTAGCAACCACCCAACCCATCATGTAAACCTTCATGGCTTCACCCAACTATTCCAGTCACCTGCTAGGATAAATAAAAGCTCCAACAAACACACTACCCTAGATTGGATACTAGTCAGTAAGAGCCCCCAGTCATATATAGCAGGCTGCCTATCAGACAGCCTCAGTGATCACTCCCCAACGTTCCTACTCAGCAAAAACCTATACCAAGTGAAACCTGTCATATACCGTCAAATACGCAAAAAACTAAACTTGAACCCACTCACATTCAGCTCATCCCTCAAAGAATGTAACTGACAACCTCTGAAGTACCTCAGTCTAGATGACGCAGTTGACTTCTTTAATAACACCTTCCTTAGCATCCTTAATCACCACACCTCCCAAAAGACTTTCCCGGACCAGAGCCCAACCATCCCCATGGCTACAGAAAACCACTAAGTTAGAAATGAAAAACAGGGGTAAAGCCTGGGAGCTCTGGCGCAAAACCAAAACCCCCTCAACTACACAGAAATTCCTAGAACTACGCAATAGAGTCAAAAAGCTAATAAAACAGGACAAAATCCAATACTACCAGGCTGTCCTTAACTCCTCCCAACATAACCCCAAACAATTCTGGTCCTCAATAAACTCCATCCTCCACACAGGTAAAGTAAGTACCCCTACTCTTAACATCACTCACTCCTCCGAAAATATTGCTAGCTCTTTCAACACACATTTCACACAAACCAGCTAGACAACACAACCCCCCCTCAAACCCACACCCTCAACTTCAACTAGCAATCTCCCCACTAGCTTCTCTTTTTCTCCTGTTCTTACCTCCAAAATAAAAAAACTGTTAACTAAACTTAAACCCACCAAATTAGCAGCAGACAGCCTCCCAAGTGAATACCTACAAATTGCAGCTGACGCTCTAGCCTACCCAGTATCCATCTTGAGTAACAGATCTCTGTCAGAAATGTATGTTCCCATACTATGGAAAGTATCACACATAATTCCCCTCCACAAAGGCGGCCCCACCACAGAACTAACCAGTTACTGCCCCATAGCTATTCTCTCTCCACTCTCCAAAATACTAGAGAGATGCATTCACTCTCAGGTCTCATATCACCTCCTTACTAACAACCTCTTCTCCAACACCCATCATGGTTTCTGACCAAACCATAGCACCACCACTGCCTTACACTCTTTCACTAACATTATCCTGCAACATAAAAACGATGGCTATCTTTCCTCAGCTACTTTCATAGACCTATCTAAAGCTTTCGACATGGTACCACACAAACAACTCAGCTCTCTTCTCAATAACCTATCCTTCTCTCAGTCAGTCACTGACTGGTTTCAAAGTTACCTGTCTGACCACCAACAATACATTGTATGGCAGGATGACTTATCTCCCCAACTACCTCTCTCTATAGGGGTTCCCCATGGGTCCATCCTTGGACCCCCTACTCTTCTCTATTTTCACCAATAACCTAGCCTCTGCCATCATACATGGCACACTCATACAATACTCAGACGACTCAACCATCATCTGAACAGCCAACTCCCTACCCAAACTGCAAAAAGTTGCACAGGATGCCTTTTCCTCTGTTGAAACTTGGTTATCCACTGCCCAATTAATACTCAGCCCAAACAAAACTAAACTACTAAACTTCCAACCCACCAAACTTACTCAAAACAACTCTCACTTTAACATAACAGCAAAAGATAACACCACTATCCATCTTACAGAACACACCAAATTGCTAGGAGTGAAAATAAACAATAAACTGAACTTTGACATTCACATATCCATGACCATTAAAAAAGTGCATAAAAAACTAGGAGCATTATATAGAAATCAGCAACTACTTACCAAAACAGCAAAGATTTCAGTAGCAAATTCTCACCTTATCTCCACCCTAATTTATGCCTCTCCAATATATACAAACCTAAGTCAATGCGATCTAAATAAGCTCAAAACGTGCCACAACAAAATCGCCAAATTTGCCACAGGGGCATCCTACCATAGTCACCACTGTCTCTCATTAGAAGACCTGGGCTGGCTAGAACTCCGTCACCTCCTTCAATGGTATCAACTCGCACTCGCCCACAAACTAGTAAACCATCCACTAAAAGTCCCATCCCTTCAGAATCTACTCCAACCCTATCTTACCACCAGACCACTAAGATCCAGCAAGATAAACCTCCTACAGGTTAATAGAGCCAATAACTCTGCTGGAGAAGCACTATACTCCTGCGCTATAGCCAAATTATGGAACTCCCTCCCACCCCAATTACCTCTGTAACATCTTGCACCCACCACAAATCTTTACTAAATGCGCACCTAAAAACTTGCAGGATATGCCCTTGCAACTCCCCCTCCAATATCACCCACTCCACCCACCCACTACCTCTCTCTGCACCCTACTAACTACCTTGATTACATTGCTCGTAAGCCTAGCTACTTATTATACAGTAAGTACTTCTTACTGCACCAATTGTTAATGTCTGTTATGTACCTCACAGACAACAGTGCTTCCAGTTGTCTACTGATGTATTATGTTCTACATCTGTAACTATGTTCGACATCTGTCATTATGTTTTAATTTTGTATTATGTTCTACAGCTGTAACTATGTCTATAATTTTTAAATGCTATGTTTCTCCAACAGTATTATGTCTGTAACATTTTAATGTGGAGCTTTTCTCCCCGGGCCTCCTCTGAAAACCAACCTGAGTCCAGTAGGACTCTCCCAGTCAACAAATGTAAATAAATAAATAAAATAAATAAATCACAAACCATATTGACATAATTTTAGTTGTCCAACATTATGCATCACTTATAATCTATCCAGTCACTGTCAGTTAAACATTACATATCTCATTCAAATCCTGCCTTCTTTTAAACCTTATTTCTCCTCTGCATGTATTGTTCTCACTGTTCCCATTTTTTGTGTAATTTGCTCCTACCCTTTTCTAAAGATCCCACTTCCAGTTGTTTCATATCTGTTACTATATTCATTACTTCTAGTACAGTTGGTGTAGACTTTGATTTCCATTTTTGAGTAAATGCTTTTTTGGAAGCCACCATAATTAGACTCGGCAAGGGTTTACTATGACTAGACAATTCCAATTCTGTATCACAGCTCAGGAAATTATTTCCTTAGTTACACCGCTTTACTTACCCATTATCTATGACAGAGTAGTCTGCAGGGAATCTTTAAAGTCTGCCAACTCATTACACTCCCAGAAAGTATGTTCCCAATTATTTCTTTCTTCCCCATCACACCTCCAACACCTCTACTTGAGGTATAAAAATACTTATACAAACACTTCCAAGCAAAGATCCTAAATCTTCTAGACATACATATATCCCTGCCATTTTTTCTTTGTGAATTGTTTATCCATTCTCTCTTCCCAATCCTTTCTAACCTCCTGTGATTGAATCTTATAATTATCCCCGCTATTTTTTCTTTGTGAATTGTTTATCCATTCTCTCTTCCCAGTCCTTTCTAACCTCCTGTGATTGAATCTTATAATTATCATGCAGTATTTTATGTGCTCTACTAATTATCCCTTTTTTAACAGCAGCTTCTGTTTTAGATTCTACTAAAAACTCTACCAGTGCTGGTCTTTCACTTAGGATCCTCCTATTTCTGTTTTCCTGTGCTCTGATATCAATCCTTGATAGGGAAGGCAGTCTCTAACCTCCAATCCAAACAAATTCTTGGTGTCTTCCCATTCTCTTACCATTCTCTCTCTAATTATTTGCTCCAAATACCTTGGTTCTTTTGCCAGTGCTCTCCAATGAATTCCAGCCCCTCATGCCTATTGTCTGTATCCCTAATTGCAGTCATCCCTATCAGCAGAATCTCTTTTCTTCATTCCTGTGTTGGCTTATTTCTTAGAATATTTTCTGCTACTTTATGAATATAATATTCTGTATAATTATTGTTCTCCTTAATAGTTCTGCGGTGGTGCAGCAGTAGCGTTGTTGCCTCACAGCAAGAGGTTCTCCCGTTTGATTCTCGGCTGGAGTGCGGGGAGTGCCTTCTGTGTGGAGTCTGCATGCCCTCCCCATGGTTGAGTGGGCATTCGAAAGATATGTGTAAATGGGTGTGGCTTCGTTGAAGGTTGGACGTCAAGCTGGCATTACTGCCAATCAGTGGACCGGAGTTCTGCTGTGGCGACCCCTAACTGGGAAAAGCCGAAAGACACAACAACAACAACATTGTTCTCCTTAATGATCTACATCCAAAATCCCAGTCTCTCCTTGTTTCTTGAGCTTTCCCCATTTCGTCATCATCCCTTTCCACTTTGAATTACAGGTTTCTGCTTTGTATAGGAGTCTTAACTGTGTAGCTCTGAAATACCCCTTCAAATTGGGTAATCCCAAACCGCCTTGTTCTATTGGAAGAATGAGCTTAACCCATTTGACTCTTGCAGTCTTCCCCTCCCAGATGAAATCCTTCAGCTCTTTATTAATTGCTATTCACAACTTCTCTAGTTGATATAAAATTTGCCTGACCTGTCTATAAAAATAAAAGGGACTAAAAAACATTTTAACTGCTTGTATCTTGCTATCCATATCCATATAATAGAGGTTCCAATTTCTCAGTTTTTTATTATCTTTTGTTTAGTCTCTCGCGCATAACCATAGCTGCCAAATCCTTTTTAATCCATACTTCTAAGTACTTCTTTCTGTCATGTCCCCATAAATATGGATATTGCTGAATCAATTCATGTATGGGTACATAATTTACAGTTATTGCCTTTGTTTTAGCTTTAGTGGTTTTGTATCCCAAAAAGATATGAAACTGTCTCAAAATGTTCCACAACTCTGAAATGTCATTTTCTGATTTTATCAGGTATAAAATAACATCATACACCCCGGGGATCACTTCTGTGTCTCTGCTTGACAGTGGCACAGGAAAATAACTTTCTTGGGTGGCGTAAGCCAGGGAACCTTGTTGGCTAGGCTTACGTAGGGCCATTGGGCCGATAGCCTAGTACCTACCTATGAACCTATATGCAAACAGAGCCAGCTTTTCAGGACTACCATACCAATTATATCTTTGAATTTCTGAGTCCCTTGTTTTCTTTGAGACTGGTTCTAAATTTAATCCAAATAACAAAGGGGAAAGAAGAAACCCCTACCTGGTTTCTCTGCTCAAACAGAAATGATCAAAGAGGAACCCACACACTTTAATATTTGCCTCTGATCCCTCATATATTTCCCTAATCAACCTTATAAATTTTATCAGGGAATGGAAGTGCTTCAATTGCCCTGCTCATAAGGTCCAAACTTACTCTGTCAAATGCTTCCTCTGCATAAAGACCCACCAACTAGATTGTCACCGTTGATGTGACACCCCGATTCCATGTGAATAGAGGGGAGAAAATCCTGCTAGCCAGCCAACCAGTTGATCCCGACTTCCTAACACCAAATATAGTCAGAAATTATGCCTGTAGGATAGTGACCCACTAATCATATGATGAACAGGAACAAAAAGAGGGCAAAGAAAAATTACAGCAGTTTTCGACATAAATGTCCACATTTTGAGCTACTTTTTAGAAACCAGTTGTTTTCTCTCTTTCTCCCTTGGGAAAGATATGGAAACCAAATGCTTTATCTTTTCATATGAAAACAGACATTTGAAAAAAAAAATTAAACATTGGCAATGTTATTTCAGTTTATTAGAGAAATAAAATGAGAAATGTGACAGCCAATATTTTAGCAAACACATCATTGCTGACATAAGCTGCATGCAACATCTCAAGCACTAATATGTAAGACAATGATCTCCGTGGTAACACTGGTTTCTGACATTTCAGGGAATGTGCGGTTCCTGCTGGGCTTTTTCAGTGACAGGAAACATAGAGGGGCAATGGTTTATCCACAAAGGCAAGCTACTTTCCTTATCTGAACAAGGTATGTATGTCTGCGGCATTCAGAAAATTATGAAAACTCTTTCTTCCCTTCTTTTTTACTGAATGTACATCATCATCAGCTAACCAGATCTACTGTAGTGACTATGAAATGTGTAGTGCTGGAGGAGAAGCAGTGACATGATGATATGCTCCTTTAACACGGACGACCATTTGCATAAGCTGGTTCCTCTTTTTCCCCTCAAACAAGTGACTTGCTACCTGGATTAGGACCCCAAATCTGGCCAGGGCTGGTGCAGCATTTGAATTGTCTTCTGGAGGGAGAGAAATCAAGGCATCCTTATCCTGTGTCATCCTCTCCTGACTGCAGGGATTTTTTTTTTATATGTGTTAAACTTCCTTCAAGGGAGGATTGTGCAAAGACATATGGCTATTTGCTCTTGAGTGAATCTGCTCATGACATATTGTCTGCTGCCCTCTCCCTGCATGCCTGCACACTGCATGGCACTAATGCAACTCTGCTTGTGAGTGAATCTGCTCATGACACATTGATGTCTGCTGCCCTCTCTCTGCATACCTGCACATTGCATGGCGCTAATGCTACCCTTTAGCCTCTGCTAGAGTGCAGCATTATGCTGCAGAACCCCACCCATCCCAAAATAGGTAAGTGAGACATGGGCCCCTTAAGCCGACCCTTCTGACCAGCCCTCCCACTTCACAGGTCACTAGTATGAACATATTAAGTTTTGGAAAAGGGCAGACTGTAATTTTAAATTATAATTATTGATGGTATATGTTTTTGTAAAAATAAAAATGGGAAAAAGGAGCTATGGATGGATAAATTGATGGTATATGTTTTACTTGTGTCTTTTAAATGTGTTTCAAACTTTGCAGATGGGCCCTGTCTAGAAAAACCTCTGTAAAGAACAAGCAAGAGTTAGAAACGTTGAAGTTGTGTGTAGATCACTAGGTACAAAGCTTCATTTTTTTTTGTTTTATTTAAATGCTGTGCTGGTTTGGATGTGAATGATTTGAACATAATTTATTTATTCTTTCTTTTCACTTTCAGAGCTGGTGGATTGTGACACTCTGGATCAGGCCTGTGGAGGTGGACTTCCTTCCAATGCCTACGAAGCTATAGAAAAACTAGGTGGGTAACTAGAAAAGCAGGAGCTAGACTGAAAGATAGAGGCAATGTGGGTAGAATCAGATTTCTTTGGTTTAGGCTGATTACTGTACTAGTGAAATGCTGTGGTATGCACTGTGGATAGAATGGTAAACACTTAGAAATTTAACTTGGTATATGACCAGTGAAGGCATGTGACCTGTAAAGACCATTGTCATCTCACATTTTGTGATGACTCTGTAGTTGGCAAAGTACAAAACTGTAAAGGAATGCAGCAGACATGTAAAAGATACAACAGACATTACAGGAAATCACACTTCACAACAAAGCATGTTGTTACTGACTTGTGTGCCTTTGTTCCACGTTATTAGTGCTTTCTTCAGAATAAAGTCAAAGTAATACGAATATTTTAACTGCCTTCTAAAATCATGTAATATTCACCATCCAATAAAAACATTAATTTAATAAATGTACTAATTTCTCTTAAAACAATTAATTATCTTCAAGAAAATATTTAATATCTCTCAGATTTAAAGTATACTTTATAGTAATATGTTATTAATCCCTGGAAAATGTGTTGCTCCTAATGTCTGCTAACTACTAAGTTGCTGTAAACCTAGTTATTTATCATCCATTATATCCAGAAATCTGATGGAGGCTGAGAAAGCACACAGAATATACATATTTATTAACTCATATTTTGATAACTGACCCAAAGGGAACTTAACGTTTTTCATTAGAAGGTCCAGAGAGCTAGTAAATAGAAGGCACATACATTTTGTCCAATACAACAAGTAAATATGGCAGAAAGTGCAATTATTTAAGACTTTGCTATAAGAGTAGATGTCCTACTTCTCACTGTTACATTATTCTTTACAAATGGGACATCCTGCAGAGGACAGCTGAATGTCCATCCAGCATACCAAAGCCTTAAATCCCTTTCAGGCACCATACATCAGATGTATATCCTACATCAAAAGTGTAAGGTACACATGTGACATCTGATCCTGAGAAGAGCCAGAGCAACCAAAGAGGAGAAGGAATGATGTGCATTCAGGAAGGGAAGAAAAGGAAGAGGAAGTACCAGAGGAAAACCCTTCAAAGAAAAATGGGAAGGGAGGGAAAGGATACCAAAAAAGTGAGAAGTAGGATGTCTTCTTTCATGGTAAAATCTTACATAGCTGTACTATGTCCTTCCTCATCACGTCTACAGTATTCTTTACAAACGGGAGCGTGCAAACACAAACACTACAGAAGAGTATGGAAGGAAAAAGCCCCAGAGGAGCTCTCCACAACCCATGTAGGGTGGCCCTGACCCTAGAAATGACATCCAACTTACAGTGTTTAGTAAAGGTATGTGCAAAAGGCCAAATAGCAGCTTCCAGAATGGATCTAGTATCCATACCCTTAAAAAAATTACCAGAAGAGGCCACAGCCCTGGTAGAATGAGCACAAGCGGAAGAAGAAAACTGCTTCCCATGAAAAGAAAAGCAAAAGGAAATGACCTTAGAAATCCAGGAGAAAATAGTTTGTGTAGAAACAGTTAAACCCAATATGCTAGAATGGAAGGAAACAGAAAGTTGGTCAGATTTCCTTATACATTTAGTCTTGTCAAGGTAATATCCAAGCTGTCAATGTAGATCCAAAGTATGAAGATTTCTATTTACTAGAGAAAACTGGCAAAGGAACCAACGAATTGTGAGCAAATAACTAAAGAGGGAACGCTAACAGAATTGCATGTTGCCAAAAAGCCATTTGGACTGCAGTCAACAGAAAGGGATGGGAGAATCCTAAGTGAAAGACCTGCTCTGGTAGAGTTTTAAGTTGAATCTGTAACAGAAGCTGCTGATAAAAAGGGATAATTAGTAGGGCATATAAAATATTGCACTATAACTATAAGAATCAATCACAGGAGGTTAGAAAAGATTACGAATTAAAAACAAGTAATCTCTGTGGTATCCCTGAAGTCTCAAAACAACCCACTAAACAAGTGTAGTAGATCCAAAAATAAAACAGTGTAAGAAACTTCTCTGTGTGGAAGATAGAGATTGGATAAGCAATTTACAAGGGAACAATGGGAAGATGGATCTACTTCACAAGCTCGAAGTTTCAAAACTTCGAACTGCAAATGGTCTAGACCATGAGATCTAAGCTTTGACATTTTGAAATTATGATAAAAAAGCTATGTTTTTGCATGGGGCAGGCCCCCCTGTGCCCCACATTTGGGGGGCTTTGCCCCCACACCCCCTGTTAAATAAATATACCAACCCCAAGATCACATTACAATGAGGAGGATAATAAATTTCCCATTCCATGCTGTATGGCGATCTCCATTCAAAACTTCAATTTTATGGTCTTGACCATTTGCTTTTCAAAGTTTTGAAACTTAGAGCTTGTGAAGGGAAGGAGGATATAAGTATGCAACAAGTCTAATACTTTTATGATTTTTGCTTGAAAATGTTGGCATAGGTTTTTTTTATATCCCAGGTAGTTGTAGGTATGATCGGTGAAGAAATTGGAAATTGGGAACATACATTTTAGGAGTGCAATGATTTGGCAAATTTTAAAAATTCCTACAGCATACTCTGTCAGAAGTACTAGGTGACCTAATGGGTGTAACTAAGGAAATGATTCTTCTAAGCTAGGACACAGGATCCGAATTACCTAGACACAGTCAGGCCTTGTTAAGTTTAATTCTAGTGACTGCCAAAAAAGCAATTAGTAGAAAATGGAAATCAAAGTCTAAACCAACTGTAGCTGAAATATTGAATATTGTAACAGAGATAAAAGAATTGGAAGTGGGATCTTTAGAAAAGGGAAGGGACAGATTACCTTGAAATAAATGGAAATTGTGCAAACAATACAGGCAGATTAATGTTCTGGAAGAGAAGTAAGGACTAAGAGAAGGCAGAAATTGAGCAATTTATGTAATGTTAGATTGATGATGGTTATAAAAAAGAACAATTCTGATGTATAATGTATGTAACCGGAAAAACAGCCAACCAGGAGGAAAAAAGTGCCCCAAAAGACCACACAAATGCAGTGACCAACAAGTCCACAATTAGGGCACTCAGAAGCACCAGACATAAGGAGATAAGAGTATGAAAATACCTTTATTTATTAACGCATTACCAGAGTCACTGCATGTTTGTCCTATAATACAAGGACTTCATCACCGGGCCATTGCCATTGATGTAAAAGCTTTCACCAGGTGAACCAAGAAATTCTGAAGCAGCCCACTTGCTAATTCTGTTGTATATTTATATATTTTATCTACTTGTGTATGGTCCTTCCGAGTGCTGTAATTGTGGATGTATGAAACTGAAAGCTTGTTAATATGGTGTGTTTTCTTTTATTGTACTGTATGTTTGCCCATGTCTTAAGTGATAATTTAATCAAGGTGTTAAAGTATAAAGAATTCTCTTACTATCATTCTGTGGAGAAAGGGAAAAAAAAGGAAGATGAACAGTTTGATTCAGAGACAAATCTTTAACAACTTTGGGTATAAAAGAAGGATTGGTGTAACTGCAAAGAGAAACTCTGTCTTTGTGAAACATCAAAAATGGGGGACTGCCATGAGTGCCTGAATTTCAGAAACCCTCTTGGCAGAAGTAAGGGCTACAAGCAACAAAGGTTTCAAAATACAGTGCTGGAAAGAAGAAGAGACTGCAGGCTAAATAGGAGGTTGAGTCAGCTTTTCAAGAATAAAATTAAGGTCCCAAGAAGGAAGAATAGGTTTTCCTGAAGGCCTAATATGAAGGACACCATTCAAAAATTGTTTAAATGCAGTTCTAGAAGCAAATGGTGCATTCAGAGGCAGACAAGCAGAAATGGCTGACAAACGAGCTTTAACAAAACAGATGAGCAAGCCAGGACAAAGTTGAGCAGCTCATGCAAAAGAGGTACCATAGGAATATTCACTGAAAGAGGATCCTGGTTACGAGTGTGACACCAAACAGAAATCTCTTCTGTTTAGCTATGTAGGATTTTCTTGCAGTAGGTTTCCTGTTCTCCTGTATAACCCAACACACATCTGCAGAGAACTGGCGTCTAAAAGGAATCAAAACTATATCAATCAAAGAGTTAATTGCAGGATGAGTAAATGAGGGTGGATAAGCGATCCCTTGTCTTATGTGAGAAGATCTATGTGGTGAGGTAACGTGGGATGGTTGCCCCTGGCCAGGTGAAACAGAGGGGGGATCTAGTGCTGTCTGGGCCAAAAGAGAGTCTCTTGCAAGATTTTTGGCTTCTTCATAAAATGTGTATTAAAACACTTGCAGTGAATTTAAAACCCAAATCTAAAATCATGTGACATTCTAAACAAATCAGTTTAAAGAATTAATTTATAAATAAACGAGTACTTAAAATCATATGACTTCATGAACCAATGAACATACTGAATCAATTTATGAATGAACAATCCATTCAAAGAACTCATGAAACCACAATTAAAATGTAAGAAATATATAAGCAAATAAATAAATACTTTCATTTAAAACAAACAATAACTATTAGATTACAACCTTTGTGCTAGCAAAAAAAATTTTAAATTTATAGGTTCATAGGTAGGTACTAGGCTATCTACCCGAGGGCATTTATAAGCCTAGCCAGAGTGTGTCAGCTTTCACCATCCCATTGATTAACTGAGCCTCTGTCAAGCAGAGCCAATGAAGTGATCCCAGGGGTGTATTTTCTGTTACCCATCCACTCGTCAAGGCTTCTCTTGAAGAGTGTTAGTGAGGGGCTGTGCCTAATGTAGTTAGGAATTTTGTTTCAAAGCATGGGGAGTCTCTGTGACAGGAATCTATCCCTCCAGCATGTTCTGTTTATTGTTGTGGCAGGGTTTAGCTCACTAGAGCGCGTGGCACACAGTGACTTGGATTTCTTTAGGTGGAGCATGTCCATCAATTCTGAGTTGGACATGGCTTTATAAGTCAGGCAGAGATCACCTCTGAGTAAGCGATATGCCACTGAGTACAACCGGAGTTTTTTCAGTCGGGCTGCATAGGACATATGTTTGAAGCCAGTAATCCTCTTGGTGAGGTGCTTTTGTGGTCTTTCCAGCTGTTGGAAGTGTCTTGTGAGGTACATCCCAAATGGAGCATTGTACTCTATGATGGGTCTGATGAGTGACGAGTAGAGGGGCACTATAACCTCTTTATTTCTAGATGCAATCCCTTAGTAATTAGATGGGCCACATAGAAGAATTTCCTAGCTACTTTGGCAATATGATTGTCAAAGGAGAGATTACTATCTACCTGGGTCCCCAGATCTCTTATTACCTCTTCTCTGTTAAGGGGGTTGCCACCTATGTGGTAATTTGTGGGTGTTTTGTTTTTCCCAAACGGGATGACTATGCATTTTTTGGCATTTAGCTTGAGGCCATGACTTTGACACCAGGTGTCTGTCTCAGTAAGGCCTTTTTGAAGGATGTCCGTGTCAGCCAGAGAGTCAGTTATGGCTCCCAGTTTGCAGTCATCAGCGAACTTGGTTAGCCATAGTCCTCCTGTGTTTGCCTGTACTTTTGAGAAATATATGCTGAACAGTAGGGGTCCCAGATGCATTCATTAAGCCCCAGTCTTTTATCAGCAGCCAACCTTATTTGCCACTCGGCTTCATGGCATTCTGATAATACATTCTTGTTCCTCGTGAACCTTGTTATATCAACATTATCCAACACAAAGAATTGAAACTTTCTAAAATCTTTCCAAGAAGCTACATGTTTTGCTAATGCATTGTTAATGCCTTTATTCTTTATAGCTAAAACATGCTCATAAATAATTTTCTCTAGCTTTCCGATAGTCTTCCCAGTGTAGGAACTAGGGCATATTTCACAGAACTCTAGGTAAACACCACCACAGAAATTACAATTAAATCTTTTTTTGGCAACAATTGTTCTGTTGACTGCTTTAAGTGAATACTGGAACTATTGTTAATATACCTACAATATTTACATTTCCCACACTTAAATGTCCCACATATACTTCAGGTTAGTAAATATTGGGGGAAGAAATATCCGGAGAATTGTTATGGCTAGGCTTGTATAGGCCCTAGAGCCGATAGCCTCACACCAGCCTTTGAACCTATGAATTGCTAAACTTGAACTGTTAGATCTTTCTAACATATTCTTGACAGTTGTAGATTTTTTTGTATGTAAACAGCAGCTTATTTCCTATAACATCAGCCATTTCTTTATTTCCTAAAATGATCTTCCAATTGTTTCTTAAAATATTTTTATGATAGCCATATCAGTTGTGATACATAGTGGGGATACCCCCCTATATTGTATGCTTGGTATATTTCTAATTACATCCAACATGTTTTCATGATCTGTTGTAATGTTCGAGGGAACAGAACCTAAGACAGGTCTTGCCTTATTTTGTCTGAGTAAGGTTACTTCTTGTATTATGTTTGACACCAAGTTGATCTCATGACCCCTACCTAAGAAAAGGGTTTTAGGAAGTTCTGCTTTCCTGAAAAAAATGTTGTCTTCACTTGTAAGCCTACTTAGCTTGATGAATTGTCCTTTTATTACTCCCTTTTTCATATGGGAGGGGATGCTGACTTCTTTTATGTAGATAATTATTGACAAATGTTTCTTTTCTGAAAATTTTACTAATCAGTTTGCTGCTGTTTTCTTCTACAACTCTTGTGATGTCTACAAAGTTAATTTCTTTACCCTTACTACTAGTGGTAAAATACAAAAAAGTACTCTTATTTACATAATCAAAAAATAATAAAACTTCTTCCTTCATTGCCTTCCAAGTAAAGAACAAGTCATCAATAAAGCATTTGTAAAATAATATTTTTTTCAAACAGCTTACGGGTTTTAACGTAATTTTCTTCCCACAGTGCCATCACTAAATTAGTAAACATGGGAGCCACCCTGGCCTCCATTGCTACTCCAGTTTTTTGTTTGTAAAAACCCTTAAAACTTCAAAAAGTTGTTACTGAGCACTACTTCCAGTAGGGCACATATAGTGTTGGTAAGAGCATTTTCAAAGGCCGAAAACCATCTCAGATATTCTCTTACAAATTCAATGCCAGTGCTTTGATGATTACATGTGTACAAAAAAAAAATCACATCTATTGAAATGAACAATCTTTGTCTATATCCTTTGTTTGTCGTAATAATTCAAGCAAATGCAATGAATAGAATTCTGAACTCTGTACAACTGGATTCAGTACGTAATCTTAAAAATTGAAACGGATTCTGTCTTACACTATTCTTGTGTGGTTTGTGCTTTGTTTTTTAAGTTGGACTTTTTATACCACACATTGGATTCATCTTCCTTTTTCTTGTTAGGGAACAAGGGACTTCCTCCCTTACCATAATCTGGAGAATAACCTTAGGCCTGTCAGAAATGATCAGCTGAGGTTCCCCTCCTTGTCTAAAGCAGATGTAAGCACAGTCTCAGTGGACATGCTGGTAGGCAGCCTGGTGTTGGCTTGATATTCCTTGGGTTCTTCATCCAACCCAATGGAGACATCTGGTGGAGGCTGGACATCAGAAAAATCAGTATGTTTTTGATTTCTTCTTATGTGGAGGCTGAACATAAGGGTGGGTGGATTTGGAAGCCATGGAACCCTGAGCCAGAAGCTTCAGATGCTGGTTGTCTACATAGATAGAAAGGGATGACAAATGGCTGTGCAAAGTCTTCAGGAGGAAAGCTTGACAAATCTCACACTGAGCATGGTCATGGGCAGCACCAAGACAAAAAAGGCACTTCTTGTGTCTATCGTTATGGGGAATCTGCCTCCCACACTCATTTTCTCTTCCTGGATGACATGTAAAACGTAATACAACCCAAAAGAAAAAAGAAGGAAAATGTTCCAATAGAGCACTTACCTTTTGAAGGCTACGTAGCTGTATCAGTATGACATACATTTGCAGACTGAATTGAAAGAGTAGCATTCAGACTGGCAGAAAATACATTTCTGAGGATTTGGCATTTGTATGTCACTTATGTAGCCTATGCTTTAGCCATAGGACATACATCCTTCTAGTCACCATATGGCAGACATAAGGCTTTGGTATGCTGGCCAGATGTTAGTCTATCCTTGGCAGGATATTCCATTTGTAAAGAATACTACAACAGTGATAAGGAGTGACATCATGTCACCAGCATGATAGCAATGTAACTGTTTAGCTCTATGCCATTAAGCATAATGGCCTTAAATATCCCCATGATCCGAAGGCCATATTCACTCAACTTAGCGCAACATTTGTTCACAAGTTTCTGTGACCAACACCATAAAATCACTGAATAAGTGGAATTCCCTGTCTCCTTGAAGAATGAAGATCAGCCTACCTTCCTGTCACAGGACATCCCAAACTCACACAGATTGAAACTGAACACTTTACCTTAATATCACATGTTTTAGCAGACACTGCAGATCTAAAATCTCTGGCATCTTAGAACAAGGCAGACGTAGGAGGCACACATTGCCAAGGTCCCAGTCTTCTTAGCAGCAGTATCCAACCAAAAGATTTATCTATAAGAGTCACAGGCAGTTCTCACTGATCACCAAAGTATTTTCAGAGCAATACAAATGAAGTTATAAAACATGAAGAATTACCAAAGGCTCAACTGTCTGTGCCTTGTCAAATTAAAATAGGGAGTAGTTCAACACAAAGTAAAGATTCTGTTGTATGGTAGAGATGGTGAGACCATTTCAAGACTTCTCTGAAGATGTCACTGAAAGGTAGGAGGAGAGAGTCTTGCCAGTCAGACAAATGCGCTATAAAAACGATACTTCTACAGTGCTGGAATTACCCATAGTTCTGTCAATAAAATAGAATTCTGACTACATGCCTATTGATTCACCCAGTATGGCTATGATAACCCCTCAAGAATACCTGCTATAAGAATTGGTTGCCAAACCCACTCCTGTAATTCATTTTTCAGCCTCCAGTAGCCCAGCTGCCTATGATTGCATTGAGAGCCACTGCTTTGGGGACATTTTGCAGTTATGTCAGGGAAAAGAAGGCCTTGGCAACAAAAAGTCCTGTGAGTGGTGATAGCCTCGTAGACCATACCTAGGGTCTTAAAAAGCTGCCTCATAAGAGAAACCAAAGGCAACTGTTTGCTGACCCTGTGACTAAGAGGTATGAGTCCCTCTCACAAGGTAACAACCAAGACACTGATATTTCCCATGCACCAGCAATAGACCTCCCCTAAGGACACAGTGACTTTATCTACAAGTAGATCCCAAGCAATCCACAAATTCTCCCGAAAATCATCATGAAAGAAATGGTTCAGAGAAGCAATGGCATCATAAGAAGCCAGACTACCTGGAATGTCCCTACATATTAAGATCTTTGCCTTGGCCTACATGTTTTATTCTCCTCCACATAGGAGTAGTAGTTGGCTTTTTAATCATAACTCTTGTATCTTAGGATGAGTTTATTCCTTCTTGTGATGTAACCCATCAAGCACTTAATTCAGTACTGATATCTTAATCATTTAACTGTAAAAATTACTGCTCTAGCCTTTTTGGGTGGGATGGGTTCTGCTAATATAAATGCTTATACCTTACAACACACGCAAGTGCATATTTTCAGTCTCTTCCTTAGATGGCAGCACCTTTCACCTGGAATTGGCCTGTTTCTAACAGTGTAACACTTCTGCCATCACTTCCTTGTAATCTGTGTAACTGCAGCTATCTTGCTTTTAAAAATATTTAGCAAAACTATGGAAGTGAAGTGCACACCTCTAAACTGTCCAGATTTTCACAGAATGTCCAGATTTTTGCCTCGTATTTTTGACCCATTTCTCCAGAAGTTGTGGTTTTCTGATAGATCACTGGCAAATCATTCAGGACTGAAGTCAGAGGATAAAGACAGATATTTGAGTTATAGACTTCATAACCTTTATAAATTTCATGTTAATGCAAAACCTATTATTCTATCAACTTTCCAACTTTGTATGAGTAATATTTAAAAATTGTCCCTATTTTTGGGCCTTTGCCCAGATTTCTTGCTCTAAGAGGTTGAGAGGTATGGTGGAGTGTATTCTGAGTGGAAATACTCCTCTGGGATGGCTCAGAAGCATACGTGGATCATCATAAAATGTGATGAGACTCCTGTATTCAGAAGAGTATGTTTTCCTGTTGTAGTGCAAGTAAATCAAAGTATCAATAATTTTCCTTATTTTGAATATTTGGCCTCAAAGTTTGATCCCCCTTAGTGTGACAGTTGGAAATATTTTCAAGTTAGAAACACACTTCTGACATCCAGGTACAACAATATCTTTTACCTGAGCAAGCATTTATAAGTGAACTTGTACTATGTATGCATAAATCCACAAAGCAACTTTATATGCTAAAAGCCTCAACATTCTGCAAATGATTCATGGGTAAACAGTCTGAATATGTTCATAGGCGATTACTAGGCTATCGACCTGGAGGTCATTTTAAGCCTAGCTGTTTCATCCCAATGTAATGTCATAGAAATGCTAATCAGTACCCAAGATTGCATTTAGTGATGACTGCCCATGTCCAGGAGGGTTGTGGGCTCTGTCCCCAGTAAAAATTTACAGTGCCTCATCCACTCGTCCAGGTTCCTCTTGAACAGTGTCATAGAGGTGCTTTGTTTCAAATGAATTGGTAGCCTGTTCCAAAGACATGGCAGTCTCTGGGAGATAAATCTATCCCTCCAGCATGTCCTATTTAAGTCGCAGGTCATATTTAGGTCCCTGGAATGGGTAGCCCTAGTCCCATTTGATTTACGGATATGCAAGTTCATTTGGTTTGGGTCTTGGATTGCTCTGTAGGCCAGGCATAAGTCTTCCCTAGGAAGTCTATACAGTGTGGAGTATAGTGACAGCGATTTTAGTCGGTCTGTGTAAGGCACTTGCTGAAGCTCCTTAATCTTCTTTGTTAGAAACCTTTGAGTTCTCTCTAATTGCTGCAGGTGCTTTGTGCAATACATGCCAAACGGGGCATTATACTCAATTATGGGCCAGATAAATATCAAGTATAGGGGGTTATAACTTCTTTTGCTCTCGAGGCCATGTCTTTACTAATCAAATGTGCTATGTAGAAAGCTTTCCTTACTACAGTAGACACATGGTGGTCAAAGTCAAGGTCACAGTCAACTTTTTATCCTAGGTCCCTTACCACTTCATGGGTACTTAGGGTATTGTTGATGTGATAGTGTGAGGGGACATTGTTTGTGCTGAAGGGAATGTTGATGCATTTCTTTGCATTCAGTATGAGATCATGACTGATACACCAGTCAATGGTCTGCATGAGACCCTCCTGGAGTATACTGACATCATTTGGGGATTCAGTGATTTCACCTAGTTTGCAGTCGTCTGCAAACTTGGACAGCCACAACCCCTTAGTTTTGACCTGAACTTCTTAGAAGTGTATACCAAACAGTAGGGGGCCCAGCATTGTCCCCTGAGGCACCCTACTGGTAATAGGTCTGCTAGTTGATATGGAGTCACCCACTTTGATAGTGTGTGCCCAGTTTGTGAGCCAGTTGGCAACTCATCTTACAACAAAGGGGTTTACATTCAGCTTGCTAAGGTTATCTGTAATGCCTGAATGTGAGATTGTGTCAAAAGCCTTTGCCAAGTTGAGGTATGCTGTGTGCACAGATTTGCCCTTGTCAATGGCCTTGGTCACATTTTCAAAGAAATCCACCAGATTTAACAGGCAAGACCTGCCCTTCACGAAGCCGAACTGTGTAGGATCCAGAGTTTGGAGGTCACCTATATCTTTATTTATGATGTCCATAATGATACATTCCATGGCCTTACAGATGAGGCTGGTCAGGCTTATGGGACTGTAATTCCGTGGATCTGTTGCTAGGCCACCTTTGTGGAGGGGAATAACTGATGCTGTTCTCCATTCTGCAGGAACAAAGCCTGTGCTTAGGCTATGACTGAAAAGGGTAATTAGTGGTGATGCTAGTTCATGTTTTAGCCTGTTTAGAAGACAGGCTGGGATGTTGTCTGGTCCCACAGAGTCTGTGTTTTTTGCCTTGGACTAGGCTTTGAGGACCTGATCTTCAGATATATAGGGTTGGGGAAATTTTGGGAGAAGGTTTGTTGTAAGTTAGGAGTGGATAAGGGAGTGAAACTTTCACCAAATCTATCCACTAGCAGGTTTGCTATCTCTTTGGGGTCAGTGCGTGTAACACCATTGGCCATCAAAGGAGCCCTTGGAGGATTTGACAAGTTGCCGTATTTGCCTGTTGAGGTTGAGGAGGGTGCTTTTCCATTGTTGGGGCCTTGCCTTTGTTTTCTTGGACAGCAATGTTTTGCATTTATTATAAAGTTTGTTGATGCTGGATGTCCACCATGGCAGCTTGTTTTTACTTGTGGCTCTGCCTTTCATTCTTTCTAGTACAGCCGAGTTTATACAGGTATACAAGTGATTGTACAGGGCTTTAGTGTAAGCTTCGGCGTAGTTACCACTTCTAGCTTGGGGTGGGGCTTGGAATGCATTTATACCTTCACCTAGGAGGGTATAGTTTGCCTTGGTGAAGTTTTTTATTCTGATTTCACCTTTTGTGAGTTCTGGTGTTAGTGCCAGCTCGAAGGTGACTGATTTGTGGTTAGGTTTAGCTAATGAGGGTCTGACAGTTGCAGCAGTGCATCTGTTTGACACGTTAGTGAGGACCATATCTAAAATGTTTGTTCTGGGGCATTTGAATTAACAAAGTCAAGGAACTTTTGTAGTAGCAGGTTAGGGCTAGTGTAGGTTTCCCAGCTGATGGTGGAATAATTGAAATCCTCCATAACCAGTGTGTTTTGTAAAATTTGGATCGTCTCCAGTTTGGTCAAGTAGGCTTTGTGTGTGTCATGACCCATGGAGGGGAATCTATAACTGGGTATGATTTGAATGGGGGTCTTACCCACCATAACCTGGACTTGGAATAACTCCATGGATTTGTCCAGTCTAACTAGAAGGGAGGTGAATTTATCTCTAATATAGACTGAAGAAACACCATCTCCTTTGGTTTTCGCATGTTCATTTTGCAGTCTAAAGGTGTGGAAGGCACTGTAGCCTTGCAAGGCCAGGGTACTGTCTGAGGCCTTGAACCAGGTTTCTGTGACTGCACAGACATCTACATCTTCTAGTGACAGAAGTGCTTCCAGAGACTGCAGTTTTTGGTTTAAGCTCCTGACGTTTAGTAGCATGACCCTTATTTTGTTCTGATTGGTTAATTTCACATTGGTTAATGTAGTTTTTGAGACCTTGCCTAAAAAAGGCACTGTGAGGGAGGCAAGAGTCTTTGCCAGCAAACAAAAGCCTAGAGGTGCCAGGTGCGAGCCATCTCTGGCAAAGCAGAGAGGTTTGTCGTCAGTGGCTTCCCAGGCTGACAGGAACTGGATCCACTTTGGATGACACCAAAAACTGAGCCAGTTATTGAAATCAATCATCTTTTTTGTTTGTAATGTGGCATCGTTCTAGGTGAGGGTAGTATGCTGCACAAGGCTAGGGAATACCTGCCTGGACACATATTCAGAGAGCTCAACTATGTGTCTGTTCATGTAGTCCAGTGAGGTACATCTCAGGTCATTCACACTAACATGAACTATGACAGTCATAATGGTACTTATTGCTGAGAGACCTGAGTGCATGCATGATCAGACAAATCCTGGCACTGGATAGGCAGTTGACTGTGACTTTCTTCTTGTGCACCCTGGTGAGTGGGACATCCATGTGTCTCACTATTGAGTCTCTAATGATAAGAAAATGTGTTTTTTAAGTGTTATGCCTTACTGGCTTGGTGGGTGAGACACTGGTGTTGCTATGTGTCATGGGTTCTTTGGGGGCTGTGTTAGTTGTAGCAGTTTTGTGTTTTGGAGGTCTCTCATGTTTTGGTAAGTTTTTCAAGAGAACCTCCACATATGTGGATATGTGATGCATACTATGTGTATGAGTAGTGGTATGTGTATGAGTGGTGGTACTCTGAGCATATGTAGTGGTGGGCGAGTTGACAACCTTCTCTGTGTTACTGTTTTGAGTGAGTGAGAGAGAGAGGGCATGGATTCTAGATTCTTGGTGTAAGTACATCTGTCGCACTTTGTACTAGTGTGTGTTATTAGTAGAGAGTTGACTGTGTACATGAGGCAATTGCTACACTACCTAAAGAGATCCAAGTCAACAAGGGTGACAGAAGAAACAAGGGTAGTCTAACTGTCCATAATGCTAAGTTGAAGACTGTCATTACCATGGGTGGCTATTCAGAATTAATCACGGAGGAGCTTAGGGGATGGATATTTCTGCCTGGATTTTAGGGAAAATTTGTTGAATTTAACTGTCTGGCTTTGGCACACAAGAGTGCAGCAGTGCGAGGTGCTGCTCAAAGTGCAGACATGCAGAAACCTACCTAAGTAACAGAAGCTTAAAACTTAGAAAAAATATAAAAAGATTCATAAGGACAAATGAGAATGCTTATTCCAAGCCCTAGACAGACCTTCCTTTACCGGACAGGTCCCAGTCAGCAAACTTATCTCACAAAAATGCAGATAGGTCCCTCCCAATCCAAGATTACCTGGAAAATGTGCTCAGAACAAACAAACCACTACAAGCAGTTCCAGAAGCAGCAAGTCTGTATCTGGACTATGCTACAGCTACTAGCTATGCTAGTTTCAACGGTAAACAGTAGAGAATGTTTAAAACAGCAGATAAATAGCAGTGAGATATTTTCCTCAGCAGTTGCTTACCAAATCCTCTACAACAGCCATACATCCCCTGCATACAACTGTGTGCTGTGCTACTCTACAACAGCCGTGCGCCCCTGCATACAACTGTGTGCTGTGCTACTCTACAACAACCATGCGTCCCCTGAATACAACTGTGTGCTGTGCTACTCTACAACAGCCGTGCACCCTCTGCATACAATTGTGTGCTGTGCTACTCTACAACAGCCACGCATCCCCTGCATACAACTGTGTGCTGTGCTACTCTACAACAGCTGCTCACCCCCTGCATACGACTGTGTGCTGTGCTACTCTACAACAGTCGTGCATCCCCTGCATACAGTGTGTGCTGTGCTACTCTACAACAGCCGTGCGCCCTCTGCATACAATTGTGTGCTGTGCTACTCTACAACAACCATGCATCCCCTGAATACAACTGTGTGCTGTGCTACTCTACAACAGCCATGCGCCCCCTGCATACGACTGAGTGCTGTGCTACTCTACAACAGCTGCTCATCCGCTGCATACACCTGTGTGCTGTGCTACTCTACAACAGCTGCTCATCCGCTGCATATACCTGTGTGCTGTGCTACTCTACAACAGCTGCTCACCCCCTGCATATGACTGTGTGCTGTGCTACTCTACAAAAGCTGCTCATCCCCTGCATACACCTGTGTGCTGTGCTACTCTACAACAGTCATGCATCCCTTGCATACAGTGTGTGCTGTGCTACTCTACAACAGCCGTGCATCCCCTGCATACAACTGCGTGCTGTGCTACTCTACAACAGCTGCTCATCCCCTGCATACATTATCACAGTAGGTTATGGGACACATGCAGCAAACCTGTGCCAGACATTTCCTATATGTGTTGATCTTCACCACCAGCAAGGTGCTTTGGGACTACATTACACAAATGAAAAACATTCTCATCATGGTAACACTCACCTGATAAATGAGATATTTACAACTGCTTATAACCCCATTATTCAAAAATGCAAGAGAAGGAGAAAGATGGTAGTTTCTACAAGCATGTTGTGAACCATGGTTTTGTTAAGGTTCTTGTTAGAAAGAACCCAAGAACTTATCTACTTAGTACTGAAATCATTTTTTTTAAGAAATTATGCCATAATTTCAATTATCTAATTTTATAACAAATGTGTGACTGGCCAGCAGAGAAAAATAGTGATCTCTGTCCCTACTCACTCTGAAGCAAAATTCTAATTCTTTTAGCAGATATTTACAATGCAGTTTGCCAAAATATCTTCAGTGATGACTGTTTTAGTACACATTTAATATTATTTCCTTGTTTAACATTAGTAGTTGTATATTCTCTGTTACCTATGTAGTGTTCATTCTGTAAGCCATCTATATACATTTTGCAAGGATGTTATCTTAGAAGGCTACATCTTTATATTCCAAGACTCCCTGAATGTGGACATTTGATGCCTGTACAAGTTTATATAGCATGTTTATAACTACCATTTAACCTGCTATTGGATTGTTTCTCAGTATTGAGGATGGCTACTTTCACAAATCAAACTTTAATGTATGCTGTAATAGGGATTCAATAAAATACATTTTATTATTGTAATTCTGTATATGTGCATTCAACAAATGTTGCCAGTATTACTATTTTGTTTTAGTTTATAGCTGATGATTGTTGATATCTTACTTTGTAATCACTTCTTAGCAAATTGCAGTGCAGTAAAACTAAACTTGTGAATTTTCATTAGTAGTTATGCTTACTCGAGGAATTATTCCCATTATTTTGTTTTGATGACAAGTCTTAAATTTGCATCCCATTTTAGTGACACACTCTTCATCACATTCCAGTCCTACAAATATTCATGGTCATCTTGGTTTGCATCTGCAGTTTTCAAATAGTTTAAGGGCTAGGTAATAAATATAGAAGCGAAAAACACATACAGTTCAGTGCAATTTGCAGAAACATAGTTTTGACATAAAAGAAAAATTCTCTTTGCAAGTGATGTCGATGACTCACTGAAATAAAACGTAGCCTGCTGCTTAGTTCAGAAATTAAACTGTCCCCTCAGCTACTGTGCTTCTCACTGTCCCAGTCTCCATAACTCCCTCAACTCTTTCCATGCAATACATCAACTGAGCTTCCAAGTTCCAGGTGTGTCACTTCATCACAGCAACCAGCATGATGACGCAATTCCAGGAAGCAAGCAAGGAAAAAAAACAAGTAGTACAATGAAGCAGTTATGCAAATGTATATTTTGTGCGTGTGTGTGTGTGTTTGTTTTTTAATGCATTCACAATACTGGCCACTCCCTTTAAAACAGGTTAAAACGGGGACAGTTTGAGAATAGTCTGACTGACAGGTAAAATTATAGTTACATTTTTGAGCACAGTTCAGTTTCCTTTGTGCTTTCATAATCTGTGTGCAGTTTGGCAGTTTGCTGTGTTCAAAGCACACTGACATCTGCTAAAAGCCAAGACATGGTGGCTTCTCTTTGTTTAAAGATAGTCTTTGTTCATTTCCTCAGGATAGCAGCGAGGCAACTAAACTCAGAGTAAAAGTCCTACAGCTCATTCATTCATCACTTGACCGGATGGCCTTATTAACCCATTTGTCCCACACAAAGGCAAGCATCAGACGCATACTGGCATCAAGCGGGAATGGAAATCAAACCAGAAGTAGGTAATAAATCAGGCAACAAACGAATGTGCCAAAAAACAAAAGAAAGAATGTAAGGTGAATGATCAGATGAGAAGGTAAGAAATGTGGAAAATGCATATAGTTGCAAGTATAGAAAACTCCTGGAAGAACCTTATGTTGATCAGAATTACATGCAGAAATGGTTACGGAGAGGCAAATTCAAACAAAAAGATGAAACGTCAATATTGGTGCCCCAAGACAGTGGGCTACATACACATTGGTTTACAAAGTCCATTGAACATGTGGGAGAAAGACAAATGTAGGTTTTGTAAAACAGAATTGGAAACAGTCACACACCTTATTGCTGGTTGTGATAGATTAATAGCAGAAGGACTGTATACTGAAAGACATAATAATGTGGCAAGACTGTTGCACTGGGGATTGTGCAAACATTATAGTACTGAAGTGTCTGAAAAACACTGGAAATATGAGCCACAGAGCATCATAGAAAATTATGAAGTTTATATCACATGGGATCACCCATTGCCAACAGTTCAAAAGATAGATGTGAGAAAATCAGATGTAGTGGTTCATGAAAAGAAGACAAAAGTAGCATTGATCATTGAAATCACTACACCCAGTGACTACAATGACAGACACAAAGTCATAAAATATCAGGATTTGCAGGCAGAAACGAGAGCACTGTGGAAGAAAAATACCCAGATGTTTTCAATAGTAGTAGGAGCAATGGATCTTATAAAAAAGAATCTACAATCATATTTAGATATGTTACCAATACATGTAATTCCATGCAAATTGCAAGAGCAGTCATTACTAGGCACATTATCGGTGCTGCGAAGAGCACTTTTGGCTGACAAAGATAGAAACAATACTAATTTCATGAACTTTAATCTTGCTTTGACTTAGGAATGGGGTCCATTCCTGTCATGGTATTAGAAACCCAAAAGATTTGGAGAAATTAAAAAAAAAAAAAAGCAGACATGGTTAGAGAATGGAGAGTCCTTCAGGCCATTACAAAAACTTGGCAGTCACTGCTGCAACCACAGACTTGTTTTTGTCTTTCGTTTTTTCCTAGTTAGGGGTCAATACAGCAGAACTCCGGTCCGCTACTGATTGGTGGTGAATTTTTATGGTGTTGAGTTTGCAGCCCAGCGTCCAACCTTCAAAGAAGGCACACCCACACATGCTCACACCTACCTCCATGTCTTTCAATTCACTCGACTGTGGGGAGGTCATGCAGACTCTGCACAGAAGGTGCTCCGGCTGAGAATCGAACCAGAGAATCTCTTGCTGTGAGGCGACAATGCTAACCGCTGCACCACCACAGCCCACAGACTTGTTTTTGTGATATAAAAAAAAAAAAAAAAGACTACAATAAATCATTCCAAAACTTTAACCACCTTTAATGTGACCTATAACCTGTACAGTTCAATTGAAAAACAAACAAATCTGTTAGGGGGAAAAATCTAAAAAATAAAAAACATACAGTAAGCTGGTTGCATAAGTGTGCACACCCTTAAACTAATACTTTGTTGAAGCACCTTTTGATTTAATTACAGCATTCAGTCTTTTTGGGTAGGAGTCTATCAGCATGGCACATCTTGACTCGGCAATATTTGCCCACTCTTCCTTGCAAAAGTGCTCTAAATCTGTCAGATTGTGAGAGCATCTCTTCAGGTCACCCCACTGATTTTCTATTGGATTTAGGTCTGGGCTATGGCTGGGCCATTCCAAAACTTTAATTTTCTTTTGGTGAAGCCATTCTTTTGTTGATTTGGATGTATGCTTAGGGTTATTGTCATGTTGAAAGGTGAAATTTTTCTTCATCTTCAGCTTTCTAGCAGACACCTGAAGGTTTTCGGCCAAAAGTGACTGGTATTTGGAACTGTTTATAATTCCCTCCACCTTGACTAAAGCCCCAGTTCCAGCTGAAGAAAAGCAACCCCAAAGCATGATACTGCCACCACCATGCTTCACCATGGGGATGGTGTTCTTTTGGTGATGCAAACTGTTGTTTTTGCACCAAACATACCTTTTGGAATTGTGGCCAAAAAGGTCAACCTTGGCCTCATCAGACCATAACACATTTTCCCACATGCTTTTGGGAGACTTGATGTATTGTTTTGCAAATTTTAGCCAGGCCTGGATGTTTTTCTGTGTAAGAAAAGGCTTCCGTCTTGCAACCCTACCCCATAGGCCAGACATATGGAGAATATGGGAGATTGTTGTCACATGTAGTACACAATCAGTACTTGCCAGGAATTCCTGCAGCTCCTTCAGTGTTGCTGTAGGTCTCTTGGCAGCCTCCCTGACCAGTTTTCGTCTTGTCTTTTCATCAGTTTTGAAGGGACGTCCAGTTCTTTCCAGCAAACCTGTTGTCCCTTATTTTCTCCACTTTTTGATGACTGTCTTCACTGTGTTCCATGGTATATCCAATGCTGTGGACATTTTTTGTACCCTTCTACTGACTGATACCTTTCAACAATGAGATCCCTTTGATGCTTTGTAAGCTCTCTGTGAACCATGGCTTTTGCTGTAGCAGGCAACTGAGTAAATGTCAGGAGAATCCTACTAGGACAGCTTTACTTCATTTGGGATTAATCAAGAGTCTCCTTAATTAATGACAGGTGTGTACCCAAGAAGACTGAATGCTGTAATTAAAGCAAAAGGTGCTTCAACAAAGTATTAGTTTAAGGGTGTGCACACTTATGCAACAAGCTTATTGTACATTTTTTATTTTTTATATTTTTTTTCTATTAACAGATTTGTTTTTCAATTGAATTGTACATGTTATAGGTCACATTAAAGGTGGGAAAAGTTTTGAAATAATTTATTGTGGTCTCATTTTTTATATCACAAAAAACTGGCATTTTAACAGGGCTGTGTACACTTTTTATACCTACTGTATTTAATTTAGCTATTTTATTTCTTTATATTCTTCACCCACCTTCTCCTTCTGCACCTGTCTGTGTTATAAGGTAAGACATTGATCCTCTTCTCGCCTCCCCTAAATATGACTGAGGCAAGTACACTGAAAAGTATTAAACCTAGAATGGTGTAGTGTGGCAGTCCACTAATCACTTCCCTAATCCCTGAGTGTCCCTGTTACCACAATCCTCTGTGTTCAACAATTCAGCTATGCAGCTGTCCATCTTTTCAGCCTTGGCCCTATACACAGCTTCCCCAGTTTTCCTGGTGGCCTGATGTGAGACAGAGTCAAAGACCTTGCTGAAGTCCAGGCAGACTGAGTCTACTGACATACCTGCCTCAAATTCACCTGTAACCCACTTGTAAAACTTGATCAGGTTTGACTGACAGCTCCTGCTACTCATGGTCCCATGTTGGTTGCTATTCTGGAGATTGCTGTCCACTACAAATGCTACCAGCTGTCCCCTCAGTATTCCCTTCATGACTTTCTGTGCTGCTGCTGTTAATGTAACAGGCCTGTAGCCCCCCAGTTAATTTTCTAACACCCACCCCCTCTACAAGGGTACTACAGTTGCTGTCTTCTACTGATCTGTTGAAGATCTCCAGCAGGGTGTCTGCCCACACACACTGGCCAGATTTCTGAGGACTCTGGGGTATATACCATTTGGTCCTTTTGCTTTATCTTACCTATGGACAGGCATTCCCATCTGGGTGTTAGCACACTGTTCCCCCATTTTACCCCAGGCTTCTTCCCACCCTAACACTCTTCCGTTACTTTCTTTTGTGAATACTGAGGCAAAGTATTCATTCAGTGCCCCTAGTTTTTCCCAGTGTTAGTAATCATACTACTACTACTAATAATAGTAATAATAATAATAATAATAATAATAATATACATTATTAACTACCAGTCCCTTTTCAGGGTCTTATATGATTTCTGTTCCATCTTTGCCTAAATAGCCAGTAGTGTCCTTCCTTTATTTCTGCTATGTATCTAAAAAGCCTTTTCTTCCCCTCATGATCCTTTCTGCTAACTTCCTTTCCACTTTAGTTCTGGCTGCATTTATCATTTTTGTTGCGTTTTTGCTAGCCTCCTTGTACTCTGCCTTCTCTACTTCCCCACCCCTTCGTTTCCACATTGTGCAGTCCCTGTATTTTGCCTTAATTGCTAGTCGCACATTCATCTGTCACCACACAGGTCTTCTCGTTTGCCTTTTTTCCTGGTCTTTACTTTCTTGTCCATAGCCTGAGTACTTCATCCCTGACCTATTCACATAGCCTGTGTATGCCCTCAGTTTGTTCAAAGTCTCTTAACTCATCCTCAACACACCATAATCCAGTCTTTTAATCTTCCACACCATCTACTTTGTTTTTTTATTCATAACCTCCTCCTTTCTAAGTCACACAATGGCTTGATCACTCTTGGCTAACAGTGCCTTAAACTGGACATCCATGACACCTTCTGTAGTGGTAATAAACACTTCCAGAATTCTGCTGTCTTGAACCAATTTGCTGAAGCCCCACATGGTCTAGGACCCATACCTCTCAGATGTCCAGAATTTTGTGGAATGTTCAGATTCTTGGCTCATATTTCTGGCCTGTTCCTCATAAAACGTGTGGCTTTCTGGCAAATCATTGACGATTGGAGTCACTAAATAATGAGGAACATTTGAGTTTCATGCTTCATATCCCTCAGCTGATGCAAACTCTGTCCCTCATTTTGGGCTGTTTTCCCACTATTATTTTTGGCTTTGTCCAGAATTCTTGCAGTAAGAGGTTGAATGGTATGAAGACCTCAATCAGTTCCTGTCAGTAATGGAACTTATAATTTCTCAGTCTGCTTCTGACAAATTCAGTTATCCCCTGAATATTACCATCTTCCTTCCACCCATTCTTTTACTCTGTTTGGTAGACAGTACACTATATCAGTTCATCAACACCCCCCTTTTACGTTAACAGCCACGGCACTTAACTTCTAAGCCTGTGGGCACTCTTCCTCATTCCTAGCTTATTATTAATCTGCCTCTCTGACCTCACATTTGATGCTATCTTTTAAGTAGATTGCTTCTCTGCTTCCATCATTTTCTTATGTATCAATTCCTGGTCACCCTGTACAACCATGTCCCATCCTCTCTTGTCAGTGGCCCATTTTTCAGTGATATCAGCAATGACCACCTTCCTCTCCTGTATCACTGCTTACAGATCCTCATTTTCCTATCCGGGTTCTCTGTATTTCAGAGTAAGACTACCATCAACTGTCCGTACCATCCTTGTTTATTCCTCTGCTGTGTTCCACATTTTCTTACTTCCTAGCTACTGCCTAAACACCTACACCTTAGTAATGAACTTAGCCAAGAATTAAGAGGGTTTAGAAGCCGGCAAGTAGTAGCGGGGACCTCCTACGTGGCTAAATGGAAAAGATGTTTTGTCTAGGTACAGGTCATTGAGCTCCAGCTGTGACACTGGCCTCTCCAAAAGTTATTAGCTAATAGTTTCCCCATTTAAGTGAAGACCGTCATATTCTTGCATTAAAGTCCATTAGAATGATGTGTCAGACTGTATTCAGATTTTTGACTTTCATCTAATCCTTTTATAACACTATCTCTAAAGAGTGTTTTGCATAACAGCCTACCTCATTATGCTGTGTGTCTTCCTTACAGAATTTGAATTTCATTAATTGAGAAATTGACTTTATAGCACTTTAATCTAACATCTTCAGTGGAACAGAAGTTTCTTTCTTGGAAAGCACTGTCCCTAAAAGTCATTACATTGGCATAATCTCTAAGTTTTAATGTGTAAACCACTTTATATAGATTTCAGGAGTATCTGGTGACTTCAAAACAAGGAAGCAGGGGGTGTTCCATAGAGCCGGGAATGGATAACCAGATTAGAAATGGACAAGTTTGGACATGTACATTTTTAACTGAATTAACTGTCCAATTACCATTCCCACTATTCCTCATGCATAATCATATTATAGCAGCATTCTTCCTGTTCAGGAATCATAAGAGCTCTGATATTACTATTAGGGCATAGCATTTCACAGTCTTTGGCTAGGTTTCATAGTCTCCTTCACGGTATTCAATGAAAGCCCGATTCAGAAAGCCCCTGCACTCTGTGCAAAGGCTTGCAGCTGAGCAATGTGGATTTTTGCTCATTTCTCCACAGGCATTTGCAAAAGCAGTAGTCTGTGGGAATGGTCTGTGTAAAATAGAAGCCTGCGCTTAACAGGTTAGTTTGCCAACTTGGATCTTGCATAGTACAGCAACTCATAGATAGTCATACTGCACAGGATTGAAGCAGAAAAGCACTGCTATTGGCCATGTACAGCTACTGTTGTAAATAAGCACACCTGATACATAGTACAGCAGAAACGGTCTGCTGTACTCCACTTCAGCATGCTGAGACTGTCCCTCCAAGTAAGAAAACTTTGTGTGTGTGTGTGTGTGTGTGTGTGTGTGTGTGTGTGTGTGTGTGTGTGTGTGTGTGTGTGTGTGTGTGTGTGTGTGTGTGTATTTGTACATGCATGTCTACATGTGTAGGGACGTCATCAGCTTATCTTGTTTTTAGTGCCTTTATAAATTCTGCACAACTATGTTGGCTTGTTTATACAAAACAAAGTACTTTTATTGAATATTTACACTTTTATAAGCTCTTTAAAGTACACTACTGTATTCGTATCTTTACATTTTTTGTGGTAGCATTTCACATCTTTTTAGTTTATTTGTGGTAGCATATCACTCCAGACACTCCTTTACTGTCCTTTTACATTAGGAGGACTGTGATTATTCATCTAGATGCCATAGGTGTTTACCTGGTCTGTCTGAACTGGGAAGCACACAGAAGGGCTCTAAGTATTGTTTTCCACTTTTATATACTGAGACTGTACTTTAACAGTTTCAAAAACCTGTGCTGTCTGCTGCTGCTTTAAGTAGTTAACTGCACTGTATTACATCGTATTTGTTAGTTGTATGGCTGTTGTAATGTGTGGTATTGTTACATTTGGGCTCCAATCCAGCTAGTCTGCATTAAGAAGGTGTTTTTCTGCACCCTTGTGGCGAAGTGTGCTGATCTAACCTGTCTGAGTTTGGGAATTGCCGGTGGAAGGCCTGCTGTGTGCTTTCCTGATTGGTAGTTTGCTTAAAACTTGTTTCTCTTTGCTTGTGTTTAAGCCTTGCATTTGTGTGGTGCTGCTCTTCACTCAGAGGTGGTTAGCAATGCTCTATACAGATGCAGAAGCCTAGAAGCTCAGTTTTTCTGTAAACAGTTGTCAGTGTGTCACTCTCCTAGTTTGGATACAATAGAAGAGTTTTGTGGGTTCTGTTTAAGCAGCTTTATTATATACAAACACATTACGATAGATGCTTACTGACTTTAACTTAAGTAACTTATATACAAACTAACTACTGCAGTCATACATGCTCACTCTCTGGCTGCACTCTCAAAGTGGCACTGGGAATAGCATGTGCCCGGTATTTATATGTGCACTTTCAGTCCTTGATATGCTTCTTAAACATACAGCACATACACTCTGATCTACAGCCTCCCTCTGAGAATTAGATTATGGAACTTTATGAATCTATTTGGCATGCAGATAATACAAGTAGTTCTTTGTCGTGCAATTATACAACATTAGGTACATATGTACAGTTATGTCCATGTTGCTGTTTATTTCACACTGGGCCTGGAAATTTACTATATCATGTGACATAAAACTGGGAATTAGGTTTAGCAAATGGAGCTGTCTCTACAGAATGTTCATCCTTGGAAGTGTTTGGAACATCCTCAGGAATGGATGTAGAGGTTGAAACACACTCTGGGATGGGAACAACATCTGGTTCACTCTGAGATCTAGAGTCTGTATCACAGGAACAATGCTGTGATGAAGATTCTGGTACAGGAGGAAGATGTCTGCAATTTCTCCTGTACTCCACACCGTCAGATTCTACAAGGTAGGATCTCGGCTCAGTACATATTCCTGTAACATGACCAATCTGGTCAAAACCTTTAGCCGTTTGTATCCACACTCTCTCTCCTTCCCTCAATGGATGAAGAAATCTGCTCAATTTATCATAACTGGACTTCTGGATAGAACACTTCTTGAATAATTGAGCCTTGGTGGTTCTGTTGTTCTTAGCTTTTGGCCTCAATAAACTGGAACTAATAGGTAGCATCATTCTGGTTTGCCTGGATAGAAGTGTTTTTATGGGAAGCCAAGTATACCATTACGGGGTATGTTTCTGAGATTAAGTAAATTCAAAAAGACATCAGTATTGTCACGCTTTGACCTTTCAAGTAATTACTTTGCACTCTGCACTGCACGTTCAGCTGGTCCATTTGACTGTGAATATTCAGGACTGCTAGTAACATGTACAAAGTCCCATTTTCTTGTAAATTTCTGAAATAAGTGACTATTGAGCATCATTGTCAGAAATAACTGTGTGGACTACCATGGAAACCTGGGCAGTAAAGGCAGAATAGCTGAAGAAGCTAGAGGTGATGGAAATGAAGTGCCTGAGAAGGGTGGTGGGAAAGATGAAGACATGAGGACATAAGAGCAGAAGCCAAAATAACTCCAATTGCAGAAAAGATCAAAGAGAACAGACTACAGTGGTTTGGGCACATGTGTAGAAAACCAGAAGACAATCTGGTGAGGAAGATTTGGGACAGACAGGAAGAAGGTAAGAGGAAGTGAGGATGTCCAGTAAAGAGGTGGATGGATTGTGTGAAACAAGATCTGCGACAGTCAGGCATGAGTGTTGAAGAAGGGAGTGTGGCACTGAATCGAGAGAGATGACGACATTTAACAGGATACCCTGACAACCACATAGAAAAAATGGGAAAAAAGGGGGCTGATGATGTAACTTCTAGTAATCTGAATTTGCACTTTAGAGGACTGAGCTTCAAGTTTACTTCACGTGTTCTGTCTATAACTCCTTTTAAGTTTCTCATGCTCTGCTTCACCATTGCCTGCAGCCAGTAAATCATCTACTGTTATGGCACAAGGATAACCCGGAAAAATTGCTCCATTGCATGCTGGAAGACTTCACTTGCAGAATTTATTCCAAATGGCATCCTAAGGAATCTGTAGCTGCCAAATGGGGTACCGAAAGTGGTTAGTAATGAGGATTTGCGATCAAGCATCACTTGCCAAAATGAACTTTTTGCATCCAAGACAGAAAAAACAGTGGTATTCGGTACTAGAACTGTGACCTCTTCGACTGTGCGCATTGGATGATGCGGTCTCTTCAATGCTTTGTTCAGATCTCTTGGGTCAATAAATACACTGATTTCATCTGAGCCTTTTTTGTGAGCTGCTACCTTGGACGACACCTATTCAGTTTGTTCGGTAACTGGATAAATTACATCTTGCTGTACCATTTTATCCAACTGAGCTTTGACTTTATCCTGCATAACTATCAGAACTCTTCTTGCTAGTCTGACTACTAGAGTGACTTCAGAGTCTAACTTCATGGAATACACAACTGGAAGTTTGCCCAACTTGTCATCGAAAACATCAGCATAGTCCAAGAAAATGGCTTCAGAAAAATTGGAACTAGGATATGCACTTTTCTTTGGTAAAATAAAGCAGATTTGTTCTCAAACTGTTTTTGAGACCCAATAATGGGTGTACTGGTCTTCGGACTACATAGAATAACAAGCTGTAACAGTTCTTAGCCAAATAACATGAAAGTACCACTGAGCCTTCGGTTTGAATTTCTCCACCTCTGTAAGCAACAAAGTTTCACACAACTGGCCACATTGAGCTATTCATTAGTTCTCACTTTAGAAAATGTGTCTGCTGATATAACATTGCACTCTGAACCAGTGTCTACTTTAAGCTCTGTGGATTTACCATTGATACTGGACTGTACAAAATACTTTGCTCTTTGCCAATAAATTCACTGCATCAACTCTTTCACCAGTCACTGATACACAATCTACATAGAAAGTAGACTGCTGTATCTCTACTTGATCAATTTGCTTTTTTTGTGTGACCTTTGTTTACAACTGTGTGGGGTTTACATGATTTGCAAAACTTTTGAAAATGGTTCCATTTTTACACTTGTAACATTGCTGACCAAATGCTAAGCATTTCTCTCTCTTCTGCACTCATGATTGGCACCACAAATGCAACAGTTAACAATAAAGCTGGATATGGGTTTTGCTGATTCACGTTTGTACTGCACTGAGCATGCTCCTTTAACTGAACTGGTCTTAGAACTTGCTAGAAAACTACGTGGTTTCCCTGGTGAGCCAGCAGGGGTTGTGGCTGCCATGTGCTTAGGCCTACTTCTGTTTGCCATGTGTTGCATGCTATCTATATTTGCTCTAGAGGCTACTGAAACCATGCTCTTGTCATTTGCAAGCATACTTGTGTGTTTCTCTGTAACTTCATGAATTTGACAAATCTCAGTAGGTTTACTCAATGTTAAATCACTATCACGAAGCAAAATCTTTCCCATAGCAGCACTATTAATACCACACACGAGCCTGTCTTTTATTAACTCATCTTTTAAGTAACCAAACCAACACATTTTAGCTTTGTTTTTTAGGTCAGTTATATAACCTGCAAAAGTTTCCCCCGGTTTCTGATCTCTTGTGTAAAACAAATGCCTCTCTAATGTAATATTTGTCTGGGGGGGTTGCACATTTCTCTGAATTTGTGCTTCAAATACTTGGGATCTTCTCTTGATTCAGCCTGTGCAACAATATGATGATTTTCACCTTCTCCCTCATATACGGCTGGTGCATACACAAATGAATGCTCTCTTTCAATGGCCTCTGACCCAGCTAGGTTTAGCAAAATGAATGCCCTGGTGTGTGCATCGTTGTCTGAATATGCTGATTGTATAAAAATATTGTACTCTTGCTCAAATATTCTCCAATTCTCTGCAGTATTCTGATCAAATACAAGTGGTAAGGGCTTTCAAAATCTGTCTGCCATATTAACACATACCAGTGAGGGGTTTTGGAAATAAGCACGAACACATGCACATATGCCAGAAATTTATGCCAGTATTTGTAACTTTGCCCAATAGCACAGCAAGCCTCTGTATAAATGAACTTTGTGAAATAAGTCTCTCGGGCACTATAATACTCTTGAAATTACTGTATTGCAAGAAATCACCTCATCAGTATAAGAAACATTTCAAATATCTGCACAATGCAAATGAACTGGGCAAGACAAACTCAGAGTCAGAAACATTTTGAAGTAATTGCACTTTGGGAATAAACAGTACACAGCACATTGAAATTTCCCCAAAATGGTGGTACCTTGCGAGGCAATTCTTTAGAGTGCAAGAAACACTCTGTAATGGCAGCACTTTGTGAATAGAACCACCTAGCACAAGAAACATTTTGAAATGGCTATACTTTGACTGTACTTCATGAAGTAGTTGCACTTTGCACACAAATAACTCTTCAAAATACTTCCACAGTAATAAGCACACACTGTAAGCACTTTTATACACTTTGAGATACTTCAAATAACACTAGTTATGCCCTTGATACAATACAAAGTCTTAATTATGCCAAAACACAGCACTTTGCCAAAAAACATGCAGTCACCTTGCTTTATTTAAGCTTAATGTGCCCTTTTTGCCCTTATTATATTTGTTTTGTTCATTTAATCTCTTTTCATGCCCACTGTACTTTTCTTGTGCTCATTTTACTCTAAGCATGCCCATTTTGCCTCAAACACACTTGTTTTGCTTCAAACATACTCTTTTTGCTTTGCTGATAATCTTTTCATCAATGTCGTAATCTTAAACATTTCCCTTAGTTAATATACCTTTTGTGCCTTCCGTTTGTTTAATAATGCAGTTGTAATGCCCTGTTTTATCTTTTTTATAAAATAAGCAGTTCATGTGAATTTTCATTACATTTGATTCTTTTCTGGCTCTTTTTCATGCTCATTTCTCTTAGTTTCCCTTCACTGTCATCCCTGCACCTCATAGCTCTGAATGAGTCTATAGTATCATGTCAACAGGGCTGTTCATCGAACGCCCTTATGTTGACACATATACACCGAAATACCTAAATGTCAAATGGCCACAAAAGTGATTTTTTTCCCAGGGAAAAAAATCGCTGGGCCAACAAAAAACAAAACAAATTGACAGATACAACGAATCATACAAACTGAGCATGAAATAATCAAAGGAGGAGGTGTATAGATCTTTATTAAGGATAAGTACACCTCTAAAGTGGTCAGACAGTATGACTCTGTTGAGCTACTCCATGTCCAATTAACTATAGGCAAAGCCCCCTACCACATCATAGCTAGCTATAGGTCCCCACCATGAAACTGGAAAAGCATATTTTATACCTGGACTTAGTGGAGTTGTTTGCCATACAGCCCAACACCTTACTCATGGATGATTTTAATTATCTTACCATTGACTGGGAAATGTACAAAATTACAAACATACTGGCTCAGAGGTTCTTGGACTTTGTCAATGTAAATGCTCTGAGACAGCTAGTCAGCACACCCACAAGAGTCTCAAATGTCCTAGACATAGTGCTCATTAACATGCCCCCACCTTGTGATGTCCTCCTTGATAAGATTAAACCATAAATCAGTCTAGTTTGATGTAATTATAAGACAAGATACCCCATCAAGCTAAAAAATGCTTAAGAATTTTTCAAAGACAAATTACTTCCTAATAAGTGATGGTATAATTAGTTTCAAAGCCCCCTCAAATGCAGGTAACATGGACTCCAATGCTCTTGTATAACCACTTAAGTAGTTGTATAGAATTGGCTGTACCTGACCAGATTAAAACTAGGTCTAGCCAAAAAAAAAAAAAAAAAAGCCACCCAGGTAGACCCATAGTATAAACACGCTATACAATAAGAAAAAGAAGCTAATGTCCAAGACCAAGAGGGAACTGGATCAGCAGAGGAATAAATCCCTCTCTAACATAACCAAACAAATTAGAGAGATTGTCTAGTCCTCCAAAGCTAATTGCAAAGTAAAAAAATAGTCTCCCTAGCTTAGGGTAATCACAAGGTATTCTTTAACTAAGTGAAAAATCTAAACGAGAATACCCAGCTATGTGCTGAACTGGTTGTGGATAGCACCACCCATATTCAACTAGATGTAATAGCCAACCTGCTATCTGGCAGATTTGGAATAAACTTCACCCCCCTGTCCCCTCCAGTCATCTTCCAAAGTATACCTATCTCCATTCCTCAGCCTATTATCTCAAGAGAGCAGGTCATCTTGGCACTTTCCAAGGCCAAAAACACTGCATCTATGGGACCAGGCAACATCCCAGGTTGCCTTTTAAACAACTTCAGACATGACCTAGCAGACCCACTTGGATTCCTATTTTTATTTTATTTATTTATTTAACATTTGTTGACCGGGAAAGTCCGACTAGGTTCCACAGATCCTGTTTTCAGCGGAGGCCCGGGGAGAAATGCTCCAGAAGCATGTCTTTAGAATGTGGGAGGAAACCGGAGTACCTGGAGGAAACCCATGCGAACGCGGGGAGAACATGCAAACTCCGCACAGAAGGCACCCCAGCCAAGAATCAACCAGCAAACCTCTTGCTGTGAGGTGACAGCATTAACTGCTGCACCACTTCGCCACCCATTTAACCACAGCCTGCAAACTGACTATGTTCCGGCAGAATGGAGCACAGCAACAGTAATCACGCTGCACAAAGGGGATCATTAACTGACCCTGGGAATTATAGGCATGTGACACCCATGCACTGGCCCAGCAATCAAGGAGCCTCAATCCTCACTATTAACACCAGTGAGGGGTGTCCATATAGGGAAAGGATAATAAATACACAGACAGTAAATTAAAATTTCTCTTAACAGCACACAGTGATCACAGTCAGTCTGGGGCTGGTTTCTCCCTTTCTCTCCAGGTCCCCAATAAGACTCCCCACTGGCACAGCTATAGGGTCCAGATCTCAGCCTAGTGGGCAAGCTAAACCCTCCAGCACCCTCTCTGTCCAGCCAGTGCTTTGTGCCCCTGCTCAAGTAGCTGACACACACACACACACACACACACACACACACACACACACACACACACACACACACACACACACACACACATTTTGAGATAAGAGTTATATACAACCACACAGACACTCCTGGGGAAGGCTGGCACAGATTGTCCAGCTGTGCCCCCTTTCTGCCCAGACTATACGGTGGTACCAGCTGCTGCCATCCACTAATATCAGCTACTAAAAAGGCCCTTAACAAATGATGTCCAATTATTACTGTGCAATATTGTTATCCAAATGGTTAAATGTGACTGAACAGCAAAGCTTATTGGAGTAACTTGGTACAGTATCACTATATACACACAATGTACTCTTAGAGCTTAAATTATCTCTACACAAAACAGCCACAGTTGAAAGGTTTAAAAATATTTAGTATTAAATAATAAAAATACAAGACAATACTTTTACTATACAATGCTAGTCAAGAGTTCAGAGATCACAGAGAAATACTTAAAATAATACCGCAGAAAAGTTTTGACATCACAGAAAAACAAACTAGTCTAATCTTCCTATTCCCTAGCTATATCTAAGAGAAAACACAGTTCTAAAATTCTACTTACATAAAGACACAGGCAGAGTGCTGGTGAGTTGGATGTTCTCAAGACAAATGCTCTCATTTTCTCTGTCCTTAAATTGATTAACACAGTACCACTGATTCATTTCAGATTACATCATTTCTTTCTGGTTCCCAAGTTAAGAGACTCTTAGAGGTTAATAACCATTGATCTTGCAGCTGGTCAGGAAGCCAGAACAATAAAAGAAATTATACATACAAATGTTAGCAATTAACTCTGGCCTCAATAGAATAGGCAGAATTTCTTCATCCAAATATATCGGCTCCGAATTTTGACATCAGAGAATTGACTTATCAGCTTTGTTACAGCAGTGTGCATTGTTGTTACATTTTTGCAGTTCAACATCCAATGCAGTCTTTTCATATTTAAGAAAACAAGCCTGTGGCTTACATTAATATTTACAAATTACATAATTATCTACAAAATTCTATCTAGCTAGGCTGGCAGCCTTCACCTATCTTCACAAGGCACAAAAGCTTGACTAGCCATATCTGCAAGGCCATGTAAAGAGTCATTATGGACCTTATTAACAAGGACATAAGTAATCTCCAAACACTGGACCCAATCCAGTTCAGATTTGTTAAAGGTAGATCATGCCTGTTAAACATGGTTGACTTCTTTGAGAATGTCACCAAGGCCCGTGATAAGGGAAAGACAGTGCATGCCACCTATCTTGACCTAGCCAAGGCATTTGATACAATCCCCACTCAGGTATTATAGAGAAACTCTCCCAGTTGGGAATTAACCCTACATTATCAGATGGGTAGCCAACTGGCTCACTGACAGGACACATACTGTCAAAGTGGGTGACTTCACTTCAACAATGACCAGTCACCTGTGGCGTACCACAGGCTTCTGTGCTGGGCCCATTACTGTTTGGAATTTATTTCTGAGAAGTCCAAAAAACATGGACAGACTGTGGCTGACACAGAATAAAGCTAAATGTAAAAAAAAATGCATTATCATTCCCTTTGGGAAAGCTGACATCCCTGCTAATTGTATTATAGACAGCACCCCCCCGCCCCAAGAGTAGACCCAGTGGTACATGATCTGGGTACTCAGGTTTATTGCAATCTGAACTTTGACTATCATGTATCCACAGTAGTAAGGAAATCTTTCTATATGGCACATCTGATGAGTAAAGGCATCACATCTAGATATAAGGATGTTACAACTCCATTATACTCATCCCTCATCAGACCAGTACTTGAGTGTAGTGATCCCTTTTGCATGTACCTCACTAGACACCTGCAACAACTGGAAATACCACAGAGGTTTTTCACCAAGAAATTACAGGATACACAAAACAAGTCTTATGTGGAAAGACTGAAAGCTCTGTCACTGTATTCTGTTCTCCTACAGGTTGCTAAGGGGTGACCTGTGCCTGGCTTAAAGGGCAGTCCCTGACCTGGCCCTGATGGAAATGCTACACATTCATAAATCAAATTTGAGGGTCACTCACCCCAGGAATCTTAACCTAGCTTCTGACATGAACAGGTCATGCTGGAGAAATGGATACATCTCCCAGAGACTGACACTTCTCTGAGAAAAGCTTTCAAATTGTGAAACAGAGCCCCTTCCTGACCCTCTGCAAACACAACCTAGATCAATGGATGGGTGACCGAAAATTCACTCCTACGGTGGTACCCATGTCTCTCCTGGACAGAGGAAGTCAGCGTTAACTACCTTAGACCCTTACCTCTGTGAATTTTGCTACAAAAGGGCCTGTCTGAGACAAATGACTGGTGTCAGAACCATGGCCTGAAGCTTAATGCCAAAAAATGCATTACCCCCTTTGGAAAAAACTCAGTTCCTACGAATTACCACATTGATGGGAGCCCACTGAACACCGAAGGGGCCATAAGAGATCTGGGCACCCAGGTCGACAGCCACCTCACCTTCAACCACAACATTGCCTCTGTGGTCAGAAAGTCCTTTTATGTGGCACATCTTATAACCAAAGGTTTCACATCCAGGAAGAGAGAGATCATCATCCCTCTCTACTCATCCCTCATTAGACCAGTCATCGAATATAACGCCTCATTGGCATGTACCTGACCAGACACCTACAACAGCTGGAGAGGCCACAAAACTACCTCACAAAAAGGATCCTAGGCCTTAAACACATGTCCTATATGGACAGACTCAAGAAACTTCAGCTGTTCTCAGTCTCTTATCATCTAATTAGAGGTGATCTCTGCTTGACTTAAACAGCCATGTCCGACCCAGCCCTACTTGAAATGCTACTCCTAAAGAAATCCCAGTCCCCTAAGGCACATGCTCCAGAGATCACAACCTCATTACCACAATTAAAAGAACATGCTGGAGGGATAGGTTCATCTCCCAAAGACTGCCCATACTCTGGAATAAGCTTCCCATTCATGTCAAGCAGAGCACCTCGCTGGCCCTCTTCAAGAGATATCTTGACGAGTGGATGGGTAACAGAAAGTTCACTCCAGGGATCATTCCAGTTGCCCTACTGGATAGGAGTACTGTGAACTAACATCTGGTGGCACAGTGCCTGGACAAATTTTTTGGGCTAGACTTGTAAAAGCTCCAGAACCATTAGCCTAGTACACATCTATGAACTGACAGTTGGGGCAACTCAGGATAAATATGGCTAGGCTTGTAAGGGTTCTAGGGCTGTTAGCCTACCTTCTGTGAACCTATGAGCCTGCCAGGACTCTGTGTGTGTGTGTGGGGGGGGGTCCATGTCTTGTGCTGTGTACAAGCTCTCGAGAAGTTATTATACTTTCAATAGCTTACAGACAGCTTGCAGACAATTGTCTGTATACTTCTAACTTTTAAAAGATATAAGCTGTCTTCTAAAATTATACAAAGATTTGGCAGTTACACGGTTTACAAGTGGTCTGTAAGTGATGAGGAGTGTGCTCACTTACTGACAACTTGTAAGTTTTCAAAACTTATGGGTGTTAATACGTGTGGGGTGTGTGGAAGTTTAGGATGATTTGCACTATATGTGTATGACACCTTTGTTTGTGTCTTTCGGCTTTTCCCGGTTAGGGGTCGCCACAGCGGAACTCCGGTCCGCTAATGATTGGTAGTTGATTTTTACATGCCGAGTTACCAGCCCTGATGCACAACCTTCGACGAAGGTACGCCCATTCACGCATGTCTCCACGCAGATGATGCTCTAGCTGAGAATCGAACTGGACAGCATCTTACTGTGAGGCAACAACGCTACGGTATGACACCAATCAGCTGAAATACAGTATTGTAACCGTTATGTATTTATCCATTCATTTTTAGAAAGTCATCTGAGGAGTGCACAGGATATAATTGCTAGTTATGTGTGTGTCTTACATACATTCTTGTGGTAAAGGAGTGCATAGATTGGATGAACTGCAGGAGAGAATCATAGACATAGAAATTCTCAATCTATTTCAGCTCCACATAGAGCTGGTATTACCATGAACTGTATTGTTGCATAGTAGCACAACTCTCATTATCAGAACAGTGCAAGTTTTGCTACTGTATAACTGTAAATCTCAGCTACAGTTTATATTTTTCAGTAAAGTGGAAACGTCATTCATTCATTTGTATTTCTTTTTTTTCTTTTCTTCATCTGATCTGTGCTTCGGCCACCTAGCCCTGCCCCCCCAGCTGCACTATGGATCAGTTCTTTCTCCTGGGTGAGAGCCCTTCAGCTCATTCATTTCTGAGGGCACAAGCTAAATTAGCTGGGAGTGGAGCCTAGTCACACCCAAGTGGCTGGCATACAGTGCTCCTTTGCAATTATCATCCGTCCATCTTTGTGCCATAATTATTTGTCACTGTCCTCCTTGTAGGCTGCGGTCTTTATGTGATGCCCAGTATCTAGTAGGGCTTCAGTCATAGAGACACACACTCCCACACCTTCCACTGGGAAGAAGCAAACAGGCTGAGCAACATCATTCCTCTTACCCCCCCCCCCCCCCCCTAGCTGCCTGAGCTGCTATCTGAACTTTGGTCACCTGGGTCAGAGTCAGGTTTTTATCTCACTACACACCAAAAGAGCTGGCAGAGTTGTTTATTTTTCTGATTACTTTTTTACCTAACCAAGATGGGGAGAGCTGGAGCCAATCCCAGCACTCAGAAGGTGTAAGGCATTAAAATGAATCCTGAGCAAAACATCAATCCATCAAAATGGAGATTTCTGTGCTGTTAAATATGAAACATTGACACATTTGTATTTAAAATCGCAAGTTTGATAACCAAGTACTTTCAGATTCTGTAGAATCTGAGTGGTGGTCAATATACTTGATTTAAGCTACCCTGTTCATATTTTAGAGGAAGCATATTCATGGTGTATTGGCAGTGCAGTGGTAATTAACAAGTATACTGACAATCTTTATATTCTTACTGGAGTGATGATATATCAGGTGATGCATCACAAGAGGTTATAGTGCCCCTCTACTCTTCACTCATCAGATCCATCATAGAGTACAATGCCCCATTTGGGATGTACCTCACAAGACACTTCCAACAGCTGGAAAGACCACAAAAGTACCTCACCAAGAGGATTACTGGTCTCAAACATATGTCCTATGCAGCCCGACTGGAAAAACTCCAGTTGTACTCAGTAGCATATCACTTACTCAGAGGTGATCTCAGCCTGACTTACAAAGCCATGTCCAACTCAGAATTGATGGACATGCTCCACCTAAAGAAATCCAAGTCACTACGAGCCACTCGCTCTAGTGAGCTAAACCTCGCCACAACAATAAATAGAACATGCTGGAGGGATAGATTCCTGTCTCAGAGACTCCCCATGCTTTGGAACAAAAATCCTAACTACATTAGGCAGAGTCCAAGAGAAACCTTGATGAGTGGATGGGTAACAGAAAGTACACCCCTGGGATCACTTCATTGGCTCTTTTTGACAGAGGCTCAGTTAATTAATTAATGGAGCGGCGAAAGCTGACACACTCTGGCTAGGCTTATAAATGCCCTCGGGCAGATAGCCTAGTACCTACCTATGAACAAACAGCCAGTAGACTGCAGCAAACAAAGGAACTAGAATGAAATACTAGAGTGTCACTGATTCTGGATAACGTTTTCTGAAACTTGTTTCAGACACAGATGTGCTTTTGTGATAACAATATTTTTTTTCTCTAGTAGCTAGAGCCAGGTCATAGCAGGTGAGGTGAGTACAGTCCTTAGATTAATAAAGAGCCTATTTACTGCTTATTAAGGCAGCTAGCTCATTGTCTGATTCTTCCACTTAAAAAGCATAGTCTGAAAAAGGACAGACACATTGTAGGAGTGCAGTGCAACATTAAGACTGAACTATTCAGCAACATTAAAATGGAACAATTCAAACAGAATTATACTTGAAGTACGCCTAGCTAAATTCTTGCACTGGTTCTTTCATAAGTAATTGGATACCCTTTACCTTCAAAGCACTTCAGGACGTATTTTACAAGCGTTATAGCTGAACTGGAGTTACTTCTTAACCTGTATTTACTGTAAAAGCTGATGTTATCACAGCTGATATTATTACCGCCTTTCACTGCTTTGCATTGTGCTTTATGGCAGTTTCTGTTATGGTAAGAGTCATCTATCCATGAGGCAAATTTCAGTGACTCCACAGATAAGATCAGGCGAAGTACCACCCAGATCTGATTTAGAATTTCATTAATCATTCCTTCCTTATGCTGAACTTTTCTGCCTATAGCTAACTTGCTTACACAGCAGTTAAGTTTTATTGCCTTCAGCTCTTCTACTAGGCATAATTATCTGGGAATGAGCAACACCTGCTCCCTCATCGCCTATTTTCCTAACCTTTGTAAAAAGAAAGCTAATGTGAAAGCAACCACTTTGTCAGTGGATTTAGTACACTCATTTGTTAGCGAATAATACAGATAAATGACATATAACATAATGTGTTACGCTCCTGATGTTTGTTGTTAGTATGAAGGGATTTTCCCTGTAAATATGGCGTGATAAAAAACACAAATTACAGCTGAATATTTGGGATAAATGGAGGTAATTTTATATAAAGCTTCTGTAAGCCCCAGCTCCACAGACATACAATTTCAGTCAAATGAATCAATCAGTATTCATTTCTTGCCAGTACAGTTTTTGACATGAGGTAACAGATAAAATATCTCACTATTTTTTCTGACTGATTCCATTTATCTTTTAATAGTAAGTTACATTTAATTTTCATTTTAATAAGAATTGCTTAAAGGTAGCTCAGCCTTTTTGCTTAAAGTAAACATTAGTGCAGTCTAATTGTAATACTATATGATACACTGTGGGATTCAGAAATTATTCTCAGCACTCACATAAATGGCCTACTGTAGGTAGGTCAATTTACACTGTGGTAAGAAAATACAATTCAAAGACAGCACCTCATCTTCAGCTCAGAGGCATAGATCTGAATCACCGTTGTTAACACTAGCACTGTCAGACCTGTGATGGCAGTAGTGTTTATCCTGGCTGCTCATGCATCACATTGGCAAAGGCAACCTCCTACAATCCCCCTCGACACACACATGCCCGCGCACACAAACACAAGCACACATTCACTCAATAGTAAACAAACCCTCCAAAGTCAACATTCACCCATTCCATTCATCTGCAAACTCCAAAACACAAACACACACAATCCAGTTTCATTCATGCCTCTACACTACAGACACACACCCACACACTTGCATACACTAAGACATCCCCAACCCCCATGCCTATGTGCCTGTGTGCCTGTGCTGACCTGACCAGCATGGTGAGTATCATCTTTTAATGGTGTTAACCATTTTTTTTTTTTGCAACCCTAGAAATTTACACAGCTAAAAGATTCTCAGAATTGATTGGCAGCATAAATTGTGAGCGACAGACATGCCCAGGGAAGAGAGCAAAACTAATTATTTGCCTCTTCTTTGGAGTGCCTCATTACCATGAGTCAAACACTCCACCAAGCAGAAAACAAGGAAAAATAAAGACTCCATGGCTAGAAGCAGAACCTTTAATCCTCTGTGCAGTCCGTTCGACTCAGCACACAATTACAAAGCAGTTAGCAGCAATGTATCAGCCCAAAAGATTGAAACACTACACAATAACAGTACCTTCAAACACAATAAAATGTAGTAACAGTTAAGAGCTTTCACCCAACAAATATCAGGCTTCATCAGAACAAATTAATTATGTTTCAAGTGCTCTATAAATATATATATATTTGGGTCACAGGGTAATGTTTTGTATGTAAATCCTTTTGATATGAGCTAACACTGGGACCCACAATGATTGCGGCACATCATGTTAGAAGGATTTAGAAGTACTTGGTCAGCCTGAACCTATGAGTGGGCTGCAACACTGGTTTGCAGCTAAACATAGTGTTTTTTTTTAGATGAGTGACTGTGGCCAGAATCTGAAAGGCAAAATGTTAAAATACTTATAAAGTGCTCCAAAGAACCAGATATATTATGATATTGGGGTGAAGGATGAAAGTGCACCAGCTGTGAGGTTGCATTTATTAGTTTAAATGTCAGGTTCTTCATAGTAACCCTTTCTATATTTTAGGATCAGTACTTTATCAAAACCTTTTCTTTGACCTTATTTCATGAGAATAAGTAACAGACTTTCAATATTCCTGCAACACTGAACTCGCATACAAAACACAAAGTATGATTTCATTCTGTAGAAGAATTGTTTAAATAGTGGGCAACTATCATAGCACAGGGCTCAAAAACAAAATGATACAAGCTGAATAATTTATATAATGTTGGGGTCCAGAGTCGGATCATCGTCAAATGGGGCCCTAGTCAGGGTAATGGCTTGGGGACCCCTACACACACAGAAGCTCCCCCCAACCCCACTGCAGCTATTTCAGTGTCCCATTACTTGGCTATTTCTCCCCAGTTACCACAAACACTGTTCAAACCTGACAGTGTGCACACTATTTTCTTCTTTACTTCTACAATGATTACAGATGTTTGGATTTAATTTAAAGCTTTTATTTCAAATTTTGTAGCACAAATACTGAAATACATTTGCTAAACAAAACAATACAGTCTCACAATGAAAACAGACTTAGTATTAACAGTAAACTTATTTGCCCTTGAAACTTACTTTCATTGAAACAGAATTGAAACCCACATTCAAAGAAAATGCAACTGGCCAGTGGTAGATAAAGTTTATCTTTGGGTATTTTCAAACATAGGCCCCTTGCACACATTTTTACAACTATGCAGACATGCATGTGTTCTTTGATTCACCTTCTTGATATTATTAAATTATAATCCTTCTATAATACAGCACCACTTGTTAGTGTGTGTTTTAAATTTCAAGTGTTGAACATTTTTCCAGGAAGCAGTGAAACAAAATGAATGAACCAGTAAGGACAAAAACTGCCCATTTCAGAACATTTCAACCATAAAAGGCCGCCCAATATCAGTCAATATGCACAATCTCTTCAGAAGTAAAAGTCATCTGAATAATTCCATATGAAAGAGATATGTAACCAATGAAGTTGCTGTTGGCAAACAACTTGCATTTCAGTGTTTCATCTACAAATTCAGTGCTTGCTGCCCTTGAAGAATAAATTGCCTAGGTTATATTGAAAAATGAGTAAGCTGGTAATATTTGAACAGGGAATGGATGGCAAACTGACAACAGATTCATAGTTAATATGCATCTCATCCAAAGGAGGACATACTCGGGACTGCAGCACCACCAGACCCCCTTAAAGTAGAACTTAATATCAGCAAACCATTTACATGGTGTGGGAGTAGAACCCACAGCCTTCTGTATCAAAAGCAATGCACTACCTCTTGTGCTACTAACACTGATTTCAAATTATACAGTACAAACAATGACAACCACTTGTTAAACAAAACAGTTGCAAGTTGAAAACAGATTTAGCATGAGGAGCAATAAATGTCTATTCTCTTGATGCTCACAATTCCTTGAAAATGCACTTTGAATAGTCTTGTAGTTGGTGTAGAGGGTTCAGGCTCTTGTCTCCTGTAACTAAGGTACAGGGTTTGAGCCTGAGCAAATTATCTAACCTGCCATCCCTAACTGGGGCATTACACACACACACACACACACACACACACACCACCTTATGCGGTTTAATTCTGCAAAGCAGGCATGCACATCCACAATATGCAAGACACAAGGAATGTTTTCACACACAGCTTACTGATGAAACGTTCATTATCTTTTGTGTTTAAATTCTGCATGCAGACATGGAAAAGAAGAAACAACAGCAGGTGTGTGTGTCAATGCATGCAGAGATGCAAGGATGTTCTTAAAGAGGTGTAAGCACCCTTAAAGAAGAAATGTGTAATTTTTTTTTTAAGTTGAGGTAAATGTTGTGGCAGCCTCCCTGGCCTGGCCAGTGGACTGCCTCCAGCCAGTGGGCCATAGGTGACTGCTTAGGTCATCTAGTGGTGGACCCAGCTTTCTTGGGGTCAATGACAATTGTTAAAAAGAAAAAAAAAATTATTTACCGTGTAATGCATATAAATGAAAATTAACATGGTACGGTTTGTTTTCTTTTCTTTAAATTTATACATGCCTATGTCTTAAATGGTAATTTAATAAAGGTGTTAAAAATCCATTGCAAGTAAGTTATAACCCTCCCCCACCCAGTTACTGCACACTACTCCAGCTTAGAGTGTTAAAGAGTGCTGCATGTGTATTTAAAAAAAAATCAAGTGAGAAAACCCCTTTCTATCAACATGATCAGAGTTGCAGGGCCTACCCAAGAAAGAAAGAGTATATTTATGATCTAAGCTCAGTGATTAAATAATGTTGTGCCTTTCAACAGCTTCAGTTTTATTAAGGTTATTGGTAAATGAAGGGTTAAAAAAAGTAAGCATGAAAGCAAAAATTACACTATCAGTGAGGTGCATATAATTTTGTCCTATTAGGGGATTTTCCAAAGTAGACACAGGACTGTTTAAAAATAACAGAACTCCAGCTATTGAAACCAACTGCAACTATTCTCCTTTTTTCTAGAAAAGGATGTGAAACGAGTCGTCACCTTAACTTTATTTCAGTATTTTTTTTTCAGAAATGCAGCACAGGGCTTTATAAAGGGGTAAAGAAGTTGACAGTTGGCTTTTACTGTAATTACCAAATTTGAGGTGCTGGGCTATAGTCAGTGGCCAATTAACATATCTACATATTATGGACCGAGCCTATCTTTAGAGGTAGATGCCATGCATTATACCTGCATACCTCTCCTCTCAGTCATGAACCAGAAAGTTTCATACGCCCTCTTGTATTGATATATTTAAACACTGCTGCTGACCACGAGCCGCTTCAGTGCCACAGAGCAAGATTTGTTACACTCTCTGTTAACAAAACCACCTTACTTGTAAATGTGAAACTTCTCTGACTTGCTCTATAACACTTAATAATACAACCATGCCGGATAACAGTCATTTGACAGCTACAGCCCATCATTTTTTAAGTGGGTATTTCATGTGGCAGTCTACCTTGCTCCTACAGAAGTGCCACTTTAAGTAATAGTGTGTATCTGGAGGAGGTAACACAAGACCAACAGTCATACTGTCCATATGGATGACGAATTTTTGCAACCTTTTTTATAGTCTTTTGCAAAACACATTCAGCAGGATCTGTATGAGCTTTGTGGTTTTGTTAAAAGAAACATAGAAATATGTAAAAACTGGAGGGGCTGCAGTCTTGCAGCATAAACTCTCTCTAGTAGCTTCCCACATGGATAGAGTAACACCAAGAAAAAACACTCCATCATGCCTAAGATAGGTTCTTGCATTTAAATAAGTCTGCAAAATGTCATATTTCCTGAACTGTAGAATAAAAGACAAATGTTTGTGCATTCAAAGACAAGTCAGATGTTAAAATTACAGGAATAAAGGCATCAGAAAAAACAGAATAATTAGTTTCTTCATTTTTATGCAGAGAAAAGTATTTCCAGTCACCAGACAGATACTAAGTGATTAAACCACTGTACCACTTTTTGTTATAATCATCGCAAGACCTTAAAAAGTTATATCAAACATTACTTAACTAAATCAGCTGCAACTTTAGTTGCCTTCTTTATGAGTCATTCTTTTTAAGGCACATGTGAAGTTATGACTGTAACAATACAATTCAGGTTTGGGAAGGATGAGTTTGAAAGGACAATTTCTTATACTTAATCACAGTCTCTTTATTTAGCAGGACTTATTGTAAAACTGCTTTTACTGTTATTTGTTTTCAACAGTATCTTATACTTAGTTAAACTGCTATTCTCGATTCTAGTTTTAGACTAATGTATTACTGTTTGGATGTAATAGCTTAGTACTGCTAATAGGACAGACATATGCATGATATCTAGCAGCCTATAAAATGTATTTAAGCATTTGATTATACGAGTTTTGTCAGTGCTAATTGGATTTAAGGTGCCAGCCTGTTTTGTTTCTTTATCAAGTATAGTTACAGCATATTTCTATATTCTGTCTTACTATTATTTGCACTCCTTCTTTTACTTTCACACATCCATTCCTTATTTCTCTCAAAGCAACCTATTTCTCTGCTAACCTCCTATTCCTCTACCTGCACGCTTTTTTCCTTAGTTAACTAATCTCTCATTTCTTTCCTTTCTTTTTTCCTTTACAGTCTCTGGAGCAGCTGAATGGAGTCCACTACCCCTTAAGTAATCCCTGTCAGGTCGGCTCTGCTGAAAACAGGAGCATTTGAACCTGGAAGCCTTCTCAATAAAAAACAAACTAAATAAGAGGAAAGGTTCAGCCTGCAGTGTAGGTTCTACTTGAAATAAAAACGTGTAGACTACTAACCTAAGGTGCGCACACTACTGGTCCCATTAACCCCTCCCTCCTGTTCAGAAATAAGCTTGCATGTAAACCAAGTAATATCTGGCCAGCGTCTATAAAGTTAAACCCCCCTCCTTCAGGTAAAACAGCCTTTTCCATTGTACTTTTTAAATAATACTGAGAGGGACTTAAAGTACTTGCCTTTGCCTGTGGCAATTACTGATTTTTTTGTGCATTCTTAGGCTGGTTGCAGTCAGGGCTCAACCTGCTCCATTCACCCTCACTTCGCTCAGGCTGACTTCACTCCCTTACCCTTCCCCCATTCCCACCCCCCTTTTCATTACCCTACCCCCATTCCCAACCACCCCTTTCATTACTTTTATACTTTCCTAACCACTCCCCCTTGATCACCATTTAATCACCATCCCACACTTCCTCCTCCACACTTCCTCTCTTACAATATATCTTCTCTTCCTGTCCTCACATTACTCAGATTAAAATGTCTTCCCTCTTTTCACAATTAGTCCTTTCACTTCTCTCCTTATTTCTCTTGCTTCTTATACAAGCAACAGCATTAAACTCCCACTTGTTACCTCCCAAAACCAATTTTTCAACTACCTATTCATGCTCCACTCATAATTCCTTCTCCAACATCAACCCAAGCTTATATCACACATCTCCTCTTCTCTATGTCAAAACTCTGATCCTAACTATTCCTTACATTCTATACTCTCCTCTAACTATTCCGTACTTTATGTAACCAATAGGTCAAAACCACTTTCTTCATTATTTAATCTCTAAGCTCTCACATATCATAATCTATCTCTCCCATACCCTTTCATTCCTCTTGTGTTCTGGTGACATCCACCCTAACCCTGAGCCCTCCAATACCTTCTTCTTCCCACAAGCTAACCCCCCCCCCTAATTGTCCTAAAACTCTTCACATAATTTCCGATTTTCAAAGTATCTGAACAAAACCTCTGAGTTCCATGCCTGGCTCTCCCAAAACAAAACCGATATCCTAGCCATTACAGAAAACTGGTTAAAACCCACTATACAGGACTCTATGCTTCTTCCACGCAACTTTAGTGTAACTAGGGCAGATAGACTGAATAAAAAAGATGGTAAATGATGGCAACACCATCTCAATTCCCTCAACATATCTCCATTTATAGAATCTATCCCACAATTTCACAATACTGAAATTTTATCTCTTATTTGAAAATCAGCTGCTCTAAAAAAATTTGTATTACTGTCTTGTACATCCCCCGTGGAAGCAACATTTCAGTCTTAGGAGATATCCTTTCTTGGATCACCAATAGATAAAAAATGAAACGATAATCCTTGGTGACGTAAATATTGATTAGGCTACTACTACCTCTAAAAATACACCTTGCAACATAAATCTGTTTCGCTTCATGCAACTAATGTCTACGCCTACTAGGTACAACAATAAAACCAACAAAGGTTCTACCTTAAACTGGATTCTTGTCTCAGACCCCTCCAAGTATGTGTCTTCCTACACTATGTTCAATTCCATTAGCGACCACCTCCCTACCTATACCACCTGAGCTTGTACTTCTCCATGTAAAGGTCACATTACCAAACCTGTCTGAAACTCACACTTTAATCCCCATATATTTAATAGATTACTAAACTGCAGTAACTGGAATTGTCTTAAAATTCTTCCATTAGATGATGCACTGCTCTTCTTTAATAATTCCTTCCTAAAAATCTTACATAGCCTAGCTCCCACTAGAACCCAAATAGTCAAAACAAATCATGCTTAATGGCTGACAAAAGCTACCAGAGCAATTATGACTAAAAGGGACTAAGCTTGGACACTCTGGCTTAATTCAAATAATCCCTCCAACCTCACTCAATACAAACTCTATAACCAAGCCAAAAAACTCTTCTCTAATGACAAACAGTATTTCTGGAATCAGCAAACAAATAGGAAAAATAACACCAAAATGTGCTGGTCTTCTATCAACAATCTCCTAAATCCTGTCACCAAAGCCAGTCCTTGCCCACACCCAAACTTGCCTCCAGGACAAAAAGCTAGCATCTTTAACTCCTACTTTATTGACACCATTGCTATTACTGCTACTTTTTCTCTACCTCTCCCTAATAATAATAATACTATTTCTACATCCCCCTTCACTCCATCTCCCCCTCAACACACTACCTCAGATCAGCCACAATACCTCAACTACTTCTGCTCCAGGCTCCAATACCCCTTCTCCAAATTGCACACATCATTCTCCCCAGCCAGTATTTAATTTCTCTCCCATCCCTACCTCCATCAAAATCCTCCTTCTGAAATTAAAACCCTGCTCAAATTCAGCCTACAAAATTTCTGCCAATTTTTTTAAAATTGCTACTGATGGTGTGGCATATCCAGTAAGCATTCTTATTAACAAATCTATCCAAGAATCCATTGTCCCCTGCCTCTGGAAAAATGCAATCATCCTACCACTTCACAAAGGCAGTCCATCAACTGATATCGCTAATTACCAAACCATTGCTATACTTTCCCTATCTCTAAAATTCTTGAAAAATGTGCATATAAACAACTCTTAGACTACCTTCTTAAGAATAAAATCCTCTCACCAACACAGCATGGGTTCCGCCCAGGTCACAGCACATCTACTGCTCTAATATCTTTCTTAGACATGGTCAACATAGCCAGAGACTCAGGACACATTGTATCAGCCCTTTTCCTGGACCTATCAAAAGTATTCCGTACCATCTCTCACTCTATCCTCCTCTCCCAGATCTCTAGTATAGGAGTATCTCCCCAGTCACCTAATTGGTTCAAAAGCTGTCTATCTAACAGAGAGCATGCTAAGTGGCAGAATTCCATTTCCCCTTACCTTCACTACCCTACAGGCATACCTCAAGGTTCAATTTTGGGCCCTGTCCTGTTTAACATTTTTATCAACAACATCCACCAAGCCATCCTTGCAGGGCTCTCTAGTCCAACATGCAAATGATTCCGTTATAGTCTGCTCTGCTCCCAACATAAATATGTTACAACAAACCACCCAAACAGCATTTTACACTGTGGAAACTTGACCCCACAAAAAACACCTTTCTTTAAATGCCAAAAACAAAAACTTATGGTCTTCACTCCTAAGAGAAATACTCCAGTCAATAAAGCTAATATTATATTCACCCTTAAATCCACCAAAACTGAGCTAGTAACCCACACTAAATTGTTAGGAGTAATAATTGATGAAAACCTTAAATTCGATTTGCATATCCAAAATAATATAAACAAGACCCACACTACAGACAAAACAAGTTCCTCTCCCTCCCAACTAAACAAGCATTAGCACTACCTTACCTGTTACCTTCTCTGACCTACAGCACACTTTTGCTAACCATCCTGCAGTCCTCCCTGAAATCAAAATTAGAAACATGCTATAACAAGATTGTTAACTTTGCAACATACAGTCACCATTCTACTCATCACTGTATTGCTCTAAAAAAATTACATTGGCTGGAATCCCCCAATACCTATCACTCCTTCAGCTCACTACTATTCATAAACCACAAGGCTGCTCGGCCCTTAACTCCCTTCTTACCCTTTATAACTGTATTAGGTCCCTGCAATCTGAACACCAATATATTCTTCAAGTTTGTAAACCTAAAACAACTGCAGGCCAGTTACTATACTCGTGGAACATTGCCAGAAATTGTAATAATCTACCTATAGCTATCAGCATACAACAAAATCCTTCTAACTTTAAAACTGCACTCCACAATCATCTTCTTTCCAATCGGGCATGCAGCTGTTCAATTCCTTCTTCTGCCATTACTTAAATCACTATGCAAACATTTTTTCACTTTTCTGTCTTGCCTAGTTTTGTGCTGTTTTATTATTATTATTATTATTATTGTAGCCTCCATTATGAACATACTTAACCTTACTGCTAGGATAATGCTATATCAGCTTTAAGTATTTCCTACAAGTTTATTTTATGTAAATGTTCTACCAACTACATTGTAGTAATTTTCTCATTCTTGTTTGGAAATGTTTCTGGAAACTTCTTATAACTTTATGTAATTGTTATTGTTACCATGGAACTTTTCTCCCTGGGCCTTCACTGAAAAAGGGCTTTTTGGCCCAGTGGACTTTCCTGGTAAACAAATGCCAATAAATAAATAAATAAAATACATTTTGTAGAGTTTTACATCATGGCTATTCAGAGTACTAAATCCCTGGCAAGGATAACACATTGCTTGGGATTTTGTGAAGTAGTTACTCTGCTATAAGAGTATTCTGTATAGTAAGGTGGTACAGTAATATCGACCAACACCATGTAGTGGTCACATCTGGGACTTACTTTATTCTCTCCTCTTTTTCAATTTGGCATTTTATTTCTCTCTGAAGTTCCTGTGTGCATGACAAGTACTACACTAGGAGAACATAACTAGCCCACCAATTATTTTCTTCTGCACACAGAATTAGGATCTCAGTTTTCTTGTGCATCAAGTTTGACACTGAAGCTTTTAAAGCACCCATGTAGCTGTCATGTAATGTGCCAGGACCTTCAATGATGCATCCTGCAGCTTAGAAGAAGAGTATGATGTGTACTGCCAACCTTGGCACTTTTCAACATAAGACAAAGCTACTGGACTGTCTTACTACCCTGGGAATGATAGTGGTCATGACTACCTAGCAGAAGATTTGTGGGAAGGTCCCTCATGCAGTACCAAGCCTTTGCCTAGGTGCTATCAAAAAGACTAAAGAAATGGAAGCCAGATTGAAAGCAGAGAATGGTCACATCCTCTGGGGTACAAGTCTGTCTTTGAGACTGTTTCTTCACTGTGTATCATGTCTTCTTTATCTACAAGATGTGGTTCAACTTTATCCTTCTCCACTTAAGTGGATATTCTGGATTCCAGGAGTGGAACACTTCTTGTAGCTAACCTATGGGATGCATCTTGCGATGCAGGGTCTTTCCTTCTCCTAGTTAGTCACATGGAATACATCTGAGACTTGCCAGATTTGAAGGAGTTCCGTTATAAGTCACCTAGCCATTATTGCGTGGCAGGTCATCCTGAGACCTCTCTGCATTTACTGCCTATCATAATGGTTCAATTTGAGAAGGATCAGCTAAGTCCTCACACACTAGTATCTATAGTTTAGGACCTACAGACTTCTGGCAACTATTTGAGGTCTACTGGGAAGTGTCCATGTGAATGTAGGAGAATACATGTAGGGATAACATGGTCTAATGCTAGCACAAGTTTCTCTGCAGGTTCCTCAAATCCATGTAATGCCAAAGCCTGGTGATTCTATGAGTACCAGTGGCTGTCAGCAAACACCTGCTGCCCATGCACAGCACACTTTCACTTACCCCCATGTCATCATCTATGCACATACCACCTTGTTTAGAGCTGGTGGTGGAAGGGGTGTCCCTCCATTGCAGCTTCCACTGAAGAGCGAGAGAGAACCCAAAGTCCATATCTTGGAGGCAGTTACATTTATTTTTACTTATCCTTCGTTGACTGGTTTAGTCCCACTAGAATTGTGTCTTCTTTTCAGGGGAGACCAAAGTGGTATTTATACTACAAGGGGAAATTTGGCCAAGACATTGGGGAACTTCCCCTACTTATTAGGAGAGTACTTGTTCCATTCCTTGTGCAGCGGTGGCTGAGAGAATAGCACTCAAGGAGATCCAAGATGGTGGATAGCACAGAGGTGTACACTGATGCAACATTTGAAGTTCTACAAGATTCTGAGGAGCTGTGTCACTGGAATGTGTTTGTTACATCGGAAGCAAATTTTCAAAACAGTGATGGATGTGTTATTACAACCCTCCGATCAGGAAGGTTGCAGAATATTTTGGGTGGATTGTTGTTTCAGAGCAAGCCAGAGAGCAGAACATATGTTTCATGGGGTTAAATTATGGACAAAATGAAACCAGAGGAATTGGAAGTTATTTTGAAAGAAAATTGCCAGACAAAGAAATCATATGCTGAGACTGTTAAAGAAACTGCATGGAAAGTAATGAGAGATGAACAGAGGAAAGGAAATATCAACAATCAAAGGAAATATATGGTAAGAATTCAAAACATACCTCTCAACTGTACAGATTTTCACAGAATGTCCAGATTTTTGCCTCATATTTTTGGTTTGTTCCTCATAAAAAGTGTGTTTTTTTTGACAAATCACTGGAATGATTTAAGTATTAAAGTCACTAAATAATGATATGCATTTGAGTTTCAGACTTCATCTCCTTCAGAAAATGCATGCTGTATGCTAACAAAAATCCTGTTATTATAGCAACTTTCTAAGTTTAATAAAATAAACCACATCAGAGCCCTCCAGACCAGAACCGATTTAATAACCACTAAAAAAGTACACAATATAAGCAAACAAACAGCTTAAAAACCTCAGCTTTGGCCGGCTAAGAACTAGCTGTATTCAACTGGACGTATAAGAGAATTTAAGTACCTTTATCTGCACTTTTTTTTCAAAAAATACAGTATTTAAATTGATTTTAACTGTGTTGCAGGAATATTAACTGAACTGGAAGTTAGTCAGTGTTTGCTGAATTTTGTTATTTGCTAGTAATTACAGGTGTGGGGGTAGCCACATTCTTTGATTTCCTGTCCTTGCCTATTTAAGTGGTACAGTGTGAAATATTTTCTGCTTAAAAACCTCAGCTTTGGCCGGCTAAGAACTAGCTGTATTCAACTGGACGTATAAGAGAATTTAAGTACCTTTATCTGCACTTCTTTCTTCCGAAAAATACAGTATTTAAATTGATTTTAACTGTGTTGCAGGAATATTAACTGAACTGGAAGTTAGTCAGTGTTTGCTGAATTTTGTTATTTGCTAGTAATTACAGGTGTGGGGTAGCCACATTCTTTGATTTCCTGTCCCTGCCTATTTAAGTGGTACAGTGTGAAATATTTTATGCTTAAAAACCTCAGCTTTGGCCGGCTAAGGACTACATGTATTCAACTGGACGTATAAGAGAATTTAAGTACCTTTATCTGCACTTTTTTTCAAAAAATACAGTATTTAAATTGATTTTACCTGTGTTGCAGGAATATTAACTGAACTGGAAGTTTTGACTCTGCTCTTCAGTTAGTCCCACTCACCCTCCCTGTTTTTGTTTTGGTGTTAATCTTAGTGGCCTTGAAACTGCCGGCCCCTCTTGTAAATTTGTGTTTGGATACTCCTTCTGGGCCCATCTCATTTGCTCACTCAACTGAGTGCAGTGAGATCATATTCTGATTTCAGGCACTCCTACTGTGTACAAAGAGAGCATCTGGGAAACAGAAAAAAAATTAAGCTTGTTTCCTGCCTTTCCTGTTAAGTGGTATAGACTATTTGTAGGCTTCTGAGCCCCCAAGCCTTTCTGTGTGTTGGAGGGAAGCCTTCTAGCTTAGTTTTTTTTTCTTATAACTAGCCAGTTTTCTAGTTTCAGCACTCAAATCTGTTTCTTTGATCTTAGCACTTATTCAGAAAAAAAATTTCATCTGCTTTTACTGTACTTGTGTTTCTACCTACTTTATTTTACTTTTGCATCATCTTAAAAGTACTCAATTGTATTTATTACTGCTTGGTGTAACTCATTCTAAGCCTTTTGGTTTAAACACTTGGGCTTTGGACCAGTTGTTTTGCACTGAGAGGGTTTGTGGTCTGCACTGTAGTGGCAGAACAGGTAGCTTACATCCTTCTAGGTTGGGAACTGCTGATTGAGGGCTCAGTGTCTGTTATTCTAAAAGTGTATTAATTCTGGTTTAAGCACTTGGGCTTTCAGGCCAGTTAATTTACATTAAGAGGGTTTGTGGTCTGCACTCTTGTGGGAGGAGAGGCTGGACTCTGCCCTTCTGAGCTGGGAATTTCTGGTTAAAGGCTTATAGTTCATGCATATCTGAACTGCTTCTTACTGAAGTTGGTGTGCCTTGTTTGCTGTGGCATAGACTGGATTCGGGCCTGCTGGATCTAGCTTTGTTTGTGTAGCTTGAGCACTAATCCAGGCATTCTCTAAAGTATTCAATTGTATTTATTACTGCTTGGTAGTAACTTGATTAAAGTGTAGCTATCATTCTAAGTCTTTTGGATTAAGCACTTGGGCTTCAGACCAGTTGTTTTACATTAGGACAGTTTGTGGCATGTACTGTGGTGGCAGGACAGGTAGCTTTCATCCTTCTAAGTTGGAAACTGCTGATTGAGAGCCCAGTGTCTGTTATTCTTAAAGTGTATTAGGTCTGGTTTAAGCACTTGGGCTTCAGGCCAGTTATTTTACATTAAGAAGGTTCGTGGTCTGCACTCTTGTGGGAGAAGAGGCTGGACTCTGCCCTTCTGAGCTGGGAATTTCTGGTTAAAGGTTTATAGTGCCTGAATATTTGAACTGTATCTTACTGAAATTGGTACACCTTGTTTGCTGTAGCATAGACTAGATCCAGGCCTGCTGAATCTAGCTTTGTTTATATGCTTGTTGTTTGTTTGCTTGTTATTTCCCTGGAATGCTAATTCCACCTAATACACAGTTTCTCAGCACTTCTGTGGATCACTAGTGATATCTGCATTACTTACTGTACTTATTTCCTTGTTTCACTTGAAAGAAAGTTACTGTTTGTCGTTTTTGCATTTAAGTTACCTGTAACACATTGCACTTAAGTTACCTGGCACTTGCTCACTAAAGCAATTATATAAGTCAGCACTAAAAATTAAAAGCACTACACCCTCACTCCCCACTGGCCCTTGTTTTCAATTATAAAGGAATTCCCAATATTATTCTAGCATGTCCAAAGGTCAGCTGTCAATCTCCTCTCCGGTCCAGCTGGTGAATCTGGGAATCTTGAGGCAATGTTACAACTGCCTCATGTACACAGACAACACTCTCCTCCTCCCAACAAATTCCAACACATGTGAGAGATGCAACTCTATAGCCAAACTGGAGGCTAAGCTCTCTTAATTCAGTACTGGCATAACCAGTCAGGAGGAGAAGGAAACCACACTCACTACAATTCCAGTCTCACACAGACCTACCACGACAGCAAACCAAACACATAATCACACAAAAACATACTCGGAGGCTCTAAATAAAGATCTGCCTAAGCAGCAGAGACCTCCAAAGCAGACACCCAAGCAACCGCTACCCCAAAACAAAACACGTGCAACACATATCTCACAAAGCCAGTTTACTGAACAGTCACAGCCCTTAAGACTAAACAACACACCTGATACACTTGTAATAGGTGACTCTGTTGTCAGGCACACTGACGTCCCGCTCACCAGGCTGAACAAGGAGAGGGTCACGGTGAGCAGCCTGTTGTGCGCTAGGATCCGCCACATAACACAAGCACTCATGTCACTCCAAGGCAAGTACAAATATGACTCAGTGATTGTCCATGCTGGTGTGAATGACCTGAGATGTACCTCCCTGGACTACATGAAAAGAGACATAGAGGAGCTCTCTGAGCATGTAGCCCAGGCCAGTATGACCCTGACCTTGAGTAGCATCTTACCCTCACCAAGAATGATGCAGCAATATGAAGATAAGATGATCAATTTCAACAATTGGCTTAAGTACTGGTGTCATTCAAAGGGGATCCAATGCCTGTCAGCTTGGGATGATATGCTCGACAAGCTACGACACTTTGCTAGGGACGGCTTGCACCTGTCACCCCTGGGCTTTCGGATATTGGCAAAGGCTCTTGCTACCCCCATAGTGCCTTTTTTAGGCAAGGCTCAAAAGACAAACCCACCTCCATAGGTATCACAAGGGATAAGAAACTAAGAGTAATGCTACTCAACGCCAGAAGTCTAAACATCAAGATGCATGCACTCGAAACTCTCCTTAGCATGGAGAACATCAATATCTGTGCAGTAACAGAAACCTGGTTCAGGGCTCCCGAGAGCACCCCAGCACTACCAGGTTATACCTCATACCATGCTTTTCGGCCCCAAAGCTTGGACCAAACCACAAAAGGAGGGGGAGTATCGATATTCATCAAAGATACCCACACCTCCAGGTTGGTGGCAAAGCACGAAGCATCAGAGACTATCCATGTGCAACTAACAGTGGGTAAAACTGCCTTCCAGTTTATAGCCTGCTACAGACCACCCTCCCAAACCCAGGAACCCCACTCGGCCTTCCTGAGAACACTGGAAAATATGAAGGTTCTCCAAACACCATTATAATGGGCGACTTCAACTACCCAAACATAGACTGGGAGCATTACTCTAGCTCCAACACCCTAGCCCAAAGGTTCCTAGAATTTATAAACTCAAATGCTATGGAACAACTTGTTACCACTCCCACAAGAGGGGAAAACATACTGGACCTGATCATCTCCAACATGGGGACTCTATGCTCCAGACCAGAAGTGTATCCCTCACTGGTAAGATCAGACAATAAACTAATCTCACTGGATATTCACATCCCGACGCCACCCCCTGCCCAGAAAACCACAGTGAAAAACTTCTCTAAAGCAAATTTCACACTCCACAAAATCGAGGTGGAATCCTTCAAAGCCCCCAGGCCTGTGGAAAATACGGTCCAGACCACAGAATCCTTTATAAACGCATTCTATGAACACCTTCAGGAATGCATGGATCATGCGATCCCAAATAAAACCAAGACCCAATCCTCCAAAGGCAGACGTCCTGTCTGGTGGACCCCAGCCATAAACAAACTATACAATAGAAGGAGGAAGCTACTAAATGATAGAGCAAAATCCCAAAAAGGGAAGGCATCACTGATCAGTATTAGCAAAAAACTACGGGCACTCATAAAATTGTCTAAGGCCAGCTTCAAGAGAAAAATTGCACAGGACACTAAGGATAATCACAAGGCTTTCTTTAGTTATGTTAGGAACCTGGGTGGTAATTCCCAGATATGCTCAGAATTAGTCCAAAATGACAAAAATACACCAAACCCACAGACATTGCCAACATCCTAGCTGACAGGTTCAGCGCAAACTCCCCACCAAAGGGCAAATATCTATCCCAGCAGAGTGCTGCCCCTGACATCTCAGATGCTCAGGTAAGAGCCGCCTCTCCAAAGCAAAAACACAGCATCAATGGGACCAGACGGTGTCCCGGCTGCCCTACATGAACTTCAAGAAGAGCTAAACCCAAACATAAAACTACTGTTCAATCTCAGCCTTACTACAGGATATGTGCCCAAAGAGTGGCGTACAGCAACAGTGGTCCCTCTCCATAAAGGTGATGTCTCAATGGATCCTGGAAACTATCGCCCCATAAGCCTGACTAGCTTGGTCTGCAAAGCTATGGAAAGGATCATCATGGACCTCATAAATAAAGATATTGGGGACCTACAGACACTGGATCCTACCCAATTTGGCTTTGTTAAGGGCAGATCCTGCCTCTTAAACCTGGTTGATTTCTTTGAAACAGTCACCAAGGCCATTGATGAGGGGAAGGTGGTCCACACAGCCTACCTGGACCTCGCAAAAGACTTCGATACAATACCCCACTCGGGCATTATAGATAAGCTCACCAGCTTAAATATAAACCCCTATGTCACTAGATGGATTGCAAACTGGCTCAAGGACAGAACCCACATGGTTAGAATTGCTGGAGCCATGTCAGACTCCAAACCAGTTACAAGTGGTGTCCCACAAGGCTCAGTCCTGGGACCTCTCTTGTTCGGTATATATTTCTCGGAGATACATGCCAACACGGAAGGACTGTGGCTGACCAAGTTCGCAGATGACTGCAAACTGGGCACCATAATCGACTCTCCAGCCAACGCAAGCATCCTCCAAAAGGGCCTCATAGAAATAGACAACTGGTGCCAGAGCCATAGCCTCAAGCTAAATGCCAAAAAGTGTATAGTCATCCCCTTTGGCAAAAACAAAGTGCCCACAAATTACCACATAGGTGGTAATCCATTAAGTACAGAAGAAGTAATTAGGGACCTGGGGACCCAAGTTGATAGTAATCTCTCATTTGACAACCACGTGGCCAAAGTGGTTAGAAAAACATTTTATATAGCCCACCTAATCATGAAGGGATTCACATCTAGATCAGGGGAGGTCATCGTGCCTCTTTACTCATCCCTCATCAGGCCCATAATTGAGTACAATGCCCCTTTTGGGATGTACCTTACCAGACACCTCCATCAACTGTAAAGACCCCAAAAGTACCTCACCAAGGGGATCAAAGGGCTCAAACAGATGCCATATGCTGCCCGGTTAAAGAAACTCCAGCTCTACTCAGTAGCATACCACCTGTTCAGAGGCGATCTGTACCTGTCGTATAAAGCCATGTCCAACCCGGAATTAATGGACATGCTGCACCTCAGAAAATCCAAATCCCTGGGGCGTGGCCAAGGATGAACACAGGATAGCAGCAGATTTCTTCAGCTCCACCAATTTCACTGCACTGACAGGAATTAATTACTTAAAAAATTAATTTATGAAGTAATTTTCTTTCTAAATATGTTTGTTTTATATATTTCTTGAACTATATCTAAAAAAGAAAGGAAATTTTAACAATATTCCTGTCAGAAATCACTTTGGAAATTTTTCTGTCAGTTTCTCTGTCTGAAATGAGTTCCAGTAAGACAAATTCTCAAGATTCCAGCATCAAGAAAGAACTTCAGTCTCTGATAACTACAATCCAGCAACTTACTGCCAAGATGGATAAACTGGATACTAAAATTGATACCGTCATAGAAAAAACTACAAAACAAATAGACTTGTTACATATAGACTTGCAACAACAGAAGATCCAGATGACAGACATAGAAGAGGCTGTAAATGACATGGAAAATAGAATCCAAGAAGAGGAAATCAACATTGAGTTTCTGCTGAAACAAAATACACATCTACAAACAAAGCTTGATGACCTGGAAAATAGATCTAGGTGCAATAACATTAGGATTTTTGGACTGCCAGAAAATATTGAAGGTAACAATATTACTTCTTTTTTAACAACATGGCTCCCTAAAACTTTAGACTTACCAGAAGCATTCTCTTTTGGTATCGAAAGAGCCCATAGATCTATAGCTAATACTAACTCTAACAAAAAGTATCCTAGATCAGTTATAGTTAGATTTCTATCATCTTCTGATAAAGAAATGGTTCTTAAATCTGCTTGGGCTAAAGCTCCTGTTAAAATTAATGAGACAACTGTGCGTTTTGATAATGACTATTCTTCCTTGGTAATTACTAAAAGAAAAGTCTTTCTGCCATTAATAAAGGAGCTTAAAAAAGCACAGTTTAAAACCTACCTTCTGTTTCCTGCCAAGCTAAAAATCTTCCTTCCTGATGGTCCTAAAATTTTTGATGACTTAGTCTCTGCATTGCTGTTTATCAAAAAAAATAAGATTCTGGAAAAAATAGAGGAAATGGAATGGGCTAGTCCTTCATTAAAGAGGTTGGCAACTGAAACTTCGAGGGAAGACTTCAGAGAAGAAGAAGAGACTAAAAAACAAATGACATGTTCTTTTTTTTTTTCTCTCACTTTAATTTTCTTCACTATTAATCCTTTTAAATATAGTTTCTGCATTTTCAGAAAGCCACAAATATTCTGAAAAAGATTTAATCAAAATTATTTTCTGTGTACAAAGAGCTGTTTTGTCTCATAAGCAATCAAAATATCTGAGGAACTAATAACAAGCTATCATTCAATATGTTTCTCTTTCTGACAAAGAGAATTAAGGTCAGTAACTTGATACATTTTTTTTTCTTCTTTCTTCTCTCTTCTCTTCTTTTTTTTTTATTTTTAAACAATAACATTCTATTAGATTATGCAGTGGGTAAGGGGTGGGGGAGGGCAGAGAGAGAAATGTGATGAGAATATGATAAATGGAATGATAATTTATTTATTCCTTGTAAAAAGTTTATATGCTGTTTAAATGCTATTGCTAATTATACTTTCTTGATTATATTGCTTATGCTTATTCACAAATAATATGTCATGCTTTAATTAATAATAATTAGAACTAAATAATAGTAAATAGTATGTTTCATTTTCATCTTTATTAATATAAACAGCAAGTAATATTCCATTGTAAATACTTTTTATAGCTTCCTTTTACATTTTTTTATCTATGCTTTGCTCTCTCTTATTTCCTACTTTCTCTTTTTTTTCTCTGTTCTTTCTCTTTATTCTCTTTCATATTAATATATTGACATTCTTTTGATCATACAGGTATAGTAAATAATGAGATTTGTATAAAAATTGAATTAGGGCAAAAATAATCTGTTCTATCACATATTAATAACTTTGGGCTTAGTTTCACTTTCATAGAGGCTGTAATAACTTGTAAAGTGCTTCGCGAAGGTTTTGCTATGTTTAGCTTCACTTATACTGCTAAATGAATGTTAGTCACTTGTTTTTAACAAAATTCCCGCCAAAATCTTAAGGGAGACAATTTGGGATGTGAGTTACCTCGTGAACAGTGTCCTCGAGTTGTTTTAAAAGCTTCAACACTCAGAACTCACGCAGAGAAGCTGAAAGCAGTCAATTTGAACTTTGACCCCAGAATTCACGCTGACACATCGCAGATTCATGAAGAACACTCAACCAGGAAGTAGAACTGCTGCAAATGCGACTCTGTGATGGAATATGAACTCTTTATCATTTAAATGTGAGTTATTTTATATAATTACCTAGTTATTTATGTTATAATTTATAAAATATGTAAGTTATAATGATTTTGAATGATGAAGTTTCTCATAGTAAGCAAATGTAATTTTTTAGAAGGCATAGAAAGTGAAACTTTTATACAAGTGTTTTGAAAGTTCACTTGACTGCAGCTTATTAATGTATGTAAAAAACCTATGATTTAAACTCATACACTGCTATGATTCATTTGATTTACATGATTGACAAGCATAAATAACTTTATGACTCTATTCTGGAAGAAGTTGTCATCTGACATATTTTTAAGCAGCAGCTTAGATATACAAAACACTGATGGCTTTCTTCACAATAAAGCAAGTGTTTTTGAGAACTTGCTTAACTATGCAGTATGATTTATAGCAATACCTATAAATATAATATTTTATTCTACTGACAATAATAAGTATAAGAAAAAAGCTCTGATACAAGTAATTTAAAGTCTTTTGGAAGCTGTTAACTGCATTTACATGACAGAATATAGATACATCTCAATATATGTAATGTATGAATCATATTAGCCAAAGTTATTGATTTAATTGAACATTAGAACTTATTTTTATAAACTTTGAATAAATTAATGTGTAGATATGCCCTTCCCCCCCTTTTTTTTTTTTCTTTCACTCTCGCTTCCTCTCTCACGTCTTTTACTTCTCTCTCTCTTCTTGGTTCCTAATATCAAGTTTATTTGAATGCTATTTGAATATAAATGTATTATATTAAATAGATGTATATAGTAGTATGAATAAAAAAAATGGTTTCTCTTAGTATATATGATGCTGTTTTATCAAATGTGTAGTTTTGCCTTACCAGATAATCTAATTGAAAGTTATTAATTTAAGTTAAATATAACAAGTATTAAATTGATAAGGTGGCAGCTGAGGTACTGCTGCTTAGGGTAGGGGGTTAACTTGAGTAGTATGTACTACTCTAAGTTGGAGTTTTTAACTCCAGGCTGGGTGCAAGGTTTAATCCTTACATTATTTTTTCTTGTTCACTGTTGTATGTATATAGTTCTGACATCCACAATACACTTTGTAAGCTCATTGTCACTACAAACAAAATTAAATCTTATACAAAATCCCATAAGAGACTCAATAAATACAGCTATATCTAAAGGTACACCTAAAGGAGGAGGCATGATATTACTTATTTTGTTAATTGTTATTTTAATCATAAGTTTTCTATGTTTTAAAATTGCCAAATGACTTCTTTAAAAGGAATTTCTTTAAACATTAATGGACTGAATAATCCGTATAAAAGGGCAAGCCTAATAAGATACATTAATTTACATAAGGCCAACTTAGTCTTCCTACAAGAAACACATCTCTTGAAAAAAGATATTGATAAACTAGCCACAAACAAATATACAGTACTGGTTAGTTCAGAGCACACTCAGAAAAAAAGAGGAGTTGCTATTTTATGGAATAAAAGTATGCCCATTCCTAAAACTATTAAGTCTTATCAAGATGATAAAGGAATGTTTTGTATGGTTACAGTACAAATCAATGGGAAGACTTATACATTAATCAATATATATTGGATACCTGGAATTGGTATTAATACAGTGAAATACTATCTTGATAAGATCATATCATTCTCTATAGGGGATATTATTTTAGCTGGTGACTTTAATTGTATATTACATGAAAATGACACTACCACTTTAGGAAAAAGGAAAATTACATCTAATGCAAAACATTTAAAGGATTTTGCTAATTCTTATCATTTAAATGATATTAATAATCAGATAGATTCAAAATCATTATCATATACATTTTTTTCTAACAGGTACAAAACTTATTCAAAAATAGATAGAGTCTTTATTTCTAACCAGATGGTAACAGAATTAATTAACTCTAAAATCATTTCATGTCCTATATCTGATCATAATTCAATTGTTTTTGAGTTCATGATAAAAAATACTCACAATGTTCAGATCAAAAGGATACCAGCATACTTAACTCAATTAAAAGACTATAAAGAATATATACTTTCAGAAGTACAACATTTTCTAGATATAAATAATACTCCTGAAGTTTCCATTGTTTATGTATGGGATGCTTTAAAATCATATCTATATGGACAAAGTATCAGATGGTATAATAATAAAAGGAAATCTTGGGATAAGGAATTGTTAGATATTCAAAGTAAACTAGATTCTTATAAACATAATAATAAAGAAAATATTATGGATAAGAAAGTCATTGAAGAAATAAACAAACTAAATGAGAAATACAAAGAAATTTTAACTCATAAAGTTAAAATAACTTTAGAGAAATACAAGTTTTTGTCTTACTCAATAAGCCCCAAATACTTACATAGACTTAAAAACAAAACAAAAAGGTTAAATAAGCAAAATCATATCAAAGAAATCTTTTCTCTAAGGAAAAAGAAGAATGTTTCTAGTCTACCAGAAATACTAGATGAATTTAGAAATCACTTTCACAAAATTAATCATAATAACATTAACATGGAATCTAAAGATAAAATAAGGGAATTTATAACCACAAACATGAATAAAAAACTTAATAAACAACAGATTAAACTATTGGATAAAAGTATTTCATATACAGAGGTTGTTACACAAATAAACAAGCTTAAATCAAACAAAGCAATAGGTAATGATGGTATTATACCAGAGATATATAAAATCCTTTCTAAAAGTACATATTCATTAATACATAAGGTTTTTATTTTGGCCCAAAATGAATTAATAACCCCCCCATCTTGGCAATATACATTTATTTCGCCAATCTTAAAACCTAATAAAGATCTAACTAGATGTACTTCATATCGACCCATCTCATTACTTAATGTTGATTATAAAATGTTTATGAGTATTTTTGCTGATAGATTGAAGACAATCATCCCTAGCATTATAGATATAGATCAGACAGGCTTCATTGTAAATAGAAATACTTTTGATAACATAAGGAGAACTCTAACATTAATTGATTTTGCAAATAGGAAAAAGAAAGATTTAACTATTATTAGTCTTTATATAAGCTCAGCATTTGATTCAGTAAGTTGGGATTACCTGTTTACCTTACTGAAGTGCACAAACTTCTCAGAAGCATTTGTAAATCTAATTGAGCATTTATACAGAGGAACATTGGCTTATATTAAGATAGGAACATATGCCTCGCAAAAAATACCAATTTTTAAAGGTACAAAACAAGGGTATCCACTCTCTCCACTATTATTCACTTTAATAATGGAGCCTTGGGCTAATTTGATCAGAAACAGTACTGACATAGAGGGATTTGAAATAGATGAAAATACAACATCTAAAATTCAACTCTTTGCAGATGATGTTCTAATTACATCAGCAGGATCTAATTCTTCTATGCAGTCTCTGTTTGATAAAATGATAAATTTTAAAAGTATTTCTGGTTTAATATTCAATGAAGAAAAAACTAAAATACTACCTATATATGCACGAAAAAATTTTCTCATTAATGATTTTACTAAATATGTACCCAATTCAGGTCAGATAACTTATTTAGGTATAATATTATCTAAAGATATTAAATCTATAATACATAATAATTATAATGCCTGTCTTCTTAATATACAAAATCTCTTTAATACCTGGAATAATATATTTTTTACTATGGAAGAGAGACTTACAATTATTAAAATGATAATTTTTCCCAAGATATTATACTTAATACAATCAATAATACTTCCACCTACAAAAATAATTGTCAAGAAATTGAATACACTAATGTTAAATTTCCTATGGGCACCTAATAGACCTAGGATTGCTTTAAAGAAACATACTAATAGTTGGTCTCAAGGGGTATTTCTTTTCCAGACTTCAATTTATATACTATTTCTTCTATTATAAAAGTTATTACTTTATTAATAGATCAGTCATATGTTGCAAAATGGAAAGATTACTGGGAGATAATTAGTATTCACTTCATGAAAATCTCTTTAACACATAAAAATATGATTGTAAATAACTCCATGTTATGGTTACTAAAAGAATTTTGTACCTCACCTATTACACCTAAACATATAGTTAGTTACCCATTAAACATTATTATTAGCTATCGTAACTTTATATTCATGCATCCTAAATATAAAGAATGGAATTTTATTATATTCCCTATAATGTATACTCGGGGTATGCTTTTGTCATCCACTTCTGAAGGAACTCATTTAACTACAGATAATGATCTAAAGTACTGGTATCAGTTGATATCTGATAATAAAGTTAAAAATCTGGATTTCTTAAAACAAGAATTTGATCTAAGAGAAACCTGCTGGTTAGAGGTTCAGACCTTTAGGCAATATCTCATTGATAAAATAGATCTAATGTCTATAACAGTTAAAGAATCTGTCCCAACATTGATTGATTACTTGATATCAAATTTACAACATAAAGTTTCTGATAAAGGTAAACTTTCATACATACATAAAATTATCAGACAAGAAACTTTTTACAGTGTAGATACCTACTGGAATTATTTCATTTCCATTAATGGTGATCCACCAAATCAACAAGATAAACAATATATATTGAATCTGCCTATAAAACTACGCCTTCCATTGTCTGGAGACTTTTTACATGGAAATTTTTACATAGATCCTTTTATACACCTTTGATGATGAATAAAATAAATAATAAAGATAATCTATGTAAAAGATGTAATATAGAAATGAATGCAGACTGGGCTCATATGTTTTATGACTGTATAAAATTGAAAGAATATTGGAAGTCAATTAATGAATTTTTGCAGGCTCTTTTTACAGATAATTTTATTATTTCTAAATCTCTTATATTATTCAACACACCTGTACCTCAAAGTGTTAAAAAGGTTAAGCTTCCCTTGTTATGGTCTATTCTAGCAGTGGCTAGAAAAATAATAACCAGAAATTGGATTTCAGATACACCTCCTTCGTTCAATGAATTTAAAAATTTATTTTTATTTATTTTACATTTGTTGACCGGGCTAGTCCAACTGGATATATGTCCGTTTTCAGTAGAGGCCCGGGGAGAAAAGCTCCATCAGTTGTACACTTTTACAAAAAGGCATAAATGGTTACATAAGAAAGATAGCAAGTAAAAACAATTAATATAATCAGATAAAAAAATACATTGGCATAAAAGATCACATGACATCATAGCAAGTTAACCAGATAATATAAAAAATAAAGTTTTTTTTTTTTTTTTTTTTTTGTTAACAAGGGTAATGGTAGAGAGAAGAGTTGGCATTAGTCTGGATTAGTGCAGGAGCAAAGCCAGTGTTTATTGAGATAAATCTTTAGTTGATATTTGAAAAGTTGGAAAGAGGTTAAAGAAGTGATATCAGAGGGTAGTTTATTCCATGTTTTTCCAACAGAGTTGGAGAATAAACTGACACCTGCATTATTGTTAGGTTTGGTAATATTAATCAGAAGTTTATTTGAGGAACGTAGTTGTTGCAGGTTGTTGTATGGAGAAATAAGGCTAGTAAGTGTTGGTGTGTTGGTTGGCTGATATAGAATCTTATAAGCAATTAAGATCTGTTGAAGTACAAGTTGGTTAGGAAGTTCAATCCAGCCTAGTTCTTTTAGGTTCAAGCAGTGATGAGTTCTAAAAGGAGATCCAATAGCCAATCGAGCTATGTTATGATAGGATGTTTCTAGTTTCTTCATGTTGGTTTTGGAAAGATTAGTGTAAATGGGGGAAGCATAGAGAAGAGTGGAGATTAGGTGAGATCTAGCAATGGTGGACCTTGCTGTGGGTGTTAGGAAAGGTTTGATTCTGTAAAGGGATCCTATTTTTTTATTAACTAATTTTATGGTGTTGTTGATGTGAGAGTCAAAGTTGAGGTTATTATCAATAGTTATCCCTAATAGTTTTGTGGTCAAGTCAGGAGAGATGAGTGTTCCGTCAGTGGACGTAAGAGTAAAGTAAGGTGGAGTAGATTTACAAGTAGGTGAAAAAAGTAATAGTTTTGTTTTCTTGGGGTTGAGGAGTAGACAGTGTAAGAGAACCATTGTTCTACAGCACTGAAAGCTTTTGAGTAAGTGACTGGAGTTCTGTATGAGAGTTAGCAGAGCAGATTATAGTTGAGTCGTCCGCATATTGTATACAGGTAGTATATGGGATAGCAGATTGAAGGTCATTAATAAAGATAGAAAATAGCAAAGGGCCTAGGATAGAGCCTTGAGGTACACCTAAGGAGATAGGTAGAAGATTAGAAAGTGAGTTTTTCCAAAGTACTGCCTGCTGACGATTTTCTAGGTAAGATGCAAACCAGGACAAGGCAAGATGATCAAGAGCCAGTGATTGCAGGATATGTAGCAAAAGTTTATGATTCACCATATCAAAAGCTTTGGATAGGTCGATGAAGACAGAGGAAGATAGATAGTTATTGTTACGGTTAGTGTTACTGGAGTTAGTGAAGGAGAGTAAAGCAGTAGTGGTACTGTGTGAGGGTCTGAAAACCATGCTGACAGTTAGAAAGTAAGTTGTTGTTGAGAAGGTGATTTAGTACTTGTTTGTGAATACATTTTTCCATGATTTTTGCGATTGGTGAGAGGAGAGCTATTGGACGAAAGTTAGAGAAATCATTAGAGTTTCCTCCTTTATGTAGTGGGATGATATGAGATATTTTCCAGATATTGGGGAAGATTCCTTCCTTTATAGATCTATTGATCAGGATGGAAATAGGGTAGGCTAAGGCTTTGGCACCTATCTGTAAGAATTCTGCAGGCAGTTTGTCTGCAGAGGGAGTGGTGGGTTTTAACTTTAGGAGCAATGATGTGATAAAGGAGGTAGAGACTGGTTGTAATTGGAGTGTAGGAGGTGGATTTAATGTGAATGGAGGAAGATTTGAGGTATCAGGAGATAGATAACTAGCTAGTGTTTGGATAGTGTTTGTGAAGAATGAGTTGAAGTCATTTGCTGTTTGTTTAGGGTTTTCTGGGTTAGAGTCCTGGGGATTAGGTGTAATGGAGTGACCTGGAGACAGAAGATTATTAATACTGGCCCAGAATTTTTTAGGTTCCTTATTAGTGATGTTCTGCAGCTGAAGGTAATAGTTTTTTTTGTCTGTCAGGATAGCTCTTTTAGTGCTGTTTCTAAGCTCTCTAAATTTTTGGCGATCAGTTTGATTTTTAGTGGTGCCATTTTGACCATGATTTATTTCTAATAATGATTTTATGCCTAGTATTATTAGTTAGCCAGGGTGCTACTTTTGATTTGGTTCTGATGGTACGAGTTGGGGCATGTTGGTCTAGAATTGATAAGAATGTAGAGTTAAAGTAATCTACTGCTTCATTAAGGGGAAGATATTTCAATGAGGACCAATTACAATATTTTACATCAGCTAGAAAATGTTCTGAGTTAAAAGTCTTTTTTGTTCTTAGTGTTCTAAGTGTGGCAGGTAAGGTTAGGTTGATTTTGTGTCTAATGACATAAGTTAAAGAATGGTCGCTTAGGTCATCTGGAAGGGTACCGGACTGGTAGGTTTGTTGGGGAGTATTAATCAGAATCCAGTCTAGAATAGATTCATGGTTGTTAGATTTATCAGTTCTGGTTGGACAGTTAATGAGTTGAGAGAAACCATATAGGTTTATGTGGGATGTAGGGTTTATACTATTAAAAGAATTCCAATCAATGTTAAAGTCACCTAGAACTACTGTTTCTTGGGGGAGGTTGTTTGACAGCAAGCTCAGGATGCATTCTAGAGTGTTAGTGTTATTTCCTGGGGGGAGATATACACAAATTATGTTAATAGCTTTATTAGGGTTGATTTGAAGTTTTGAGCTGATTACTTCTGCATTATTGTCCTGAGTAAGGTTAAGATTTATAATATGAATTTGTAGTTGTGCTTTGTACAGAATTGCTACGCCACCTCCCTTTTTGGTTTTACGGTCCAGTCTAAAGATATTATACCCGGGAGGGGTAATTTCATGTTATGAATATAGTGAATAAAATGTTATGAATATAGTGTGCCATATGGAATTGAATACAGTGACGTTAAGAACTAATAGAAAAACGTCTTATTATATTGTATGGGATAATTTACAAAACTTGTTAAACAAATCTTAACTTCAATAACATGGTATTTTAGTTTAATTAATTGATCTGATTGTAGTGGATGTCTTTGTAAATACTTCGGTTGTTTTGTTGAATGTTATAATCATACCTATTTTAATTACTTGTATAAAATTGTTATGATATTTTCTTGTATGTTAAAAACAATAAACTTGTTTTAAAAAAAAAGAAAATCCAAATCCCATCGAGCTATGCACTCGAAAGACTTGAACCTCAGCACTGAAATAAATAGGACATGCTGGAGGGACAGATTCATAACCCAGAGGCTCCCTTCACTCTGGAATAAAATCCCAGTCCAGGTTAGGCAGCGTCCCTCATTGACTCTCTTCAAGAGGAATCTTGATGAGTGGATGGGAGATCGTAGGTTTACCCCGGGTATCACTTCTGTGTCACTGTTAGACAGAGGCACAGTATACTAACCTCGAAAAAGGGCATAGCAAAATAAATTTAAAATGGGTGGTGAAAGCCAAACACATTCTTGCTAGGCTTATAAATGCCCTAGGGCAGATAGCCTAGTATGAACCTATGAACCTATGAACCTATGGTTAAGCACTTTCGTCTAGATAAGACATCATCAGAACTGCATTTGCTGGCAGGAAGTTCTTTTAAATAACAGGTAATGAAACACACCCACCAAATTGACCAATCATCCTTCCCCAAGCCTTAAAAAACAAAGAAATAAAGATAAATCAAGCAATAAAAATTTTTCACAACCAAGAATGAGCAATTATTTATCAACATGCCTAAATCAATAGCTCAAAGGTATCTAACACTTTTAAACAATATTCATCCTTCTTTTCAATTCACTTATAATAGAAATATTCTTGTTTAAGCCGGGATAATTTGCCACATCATAGTGAATCTGCCAAGACACTTCCCGCTGAAGTAAATGGTTCATCCAATCCCCTGGGAACACTTTGATTTTAATCTGTTCCAAAACCAAAGATTTAAATTGTCTGAACCCAATAAAGTCAACTGAATGTCTTGCCAGGATACTTTTGTTGTCATTACAATGTATACAATATAAATGTTGATAAATTCTCTTGTTCAGAGAATTAACAGTTTTACCTATATAAAAAGCTGTACAGGTATCACATAGTGCGAGATATACTACTCTTTGTGAACCACAACAAAATTTCCCCCCATTCCTAACATCATACAATTTAGTTTACCAAACACCTTCCGGGCTGGTACAAATATAAGGGCATTGGTTGCATCATCTGCATTTTCTAGTTACTGGTGGTCTATTCATCTCATATACCTTCTTCTCTAGGAGTGACTTGATATTTCTTTTATTCTTAAATGTAAGCATAGGAAAGGGGGAAAAATTCCTTTTGATGCTATAATCACAACACCAAATGCCAATTCCTATGAATAATGGCTGAAATGTCACTGGCATCTAGGGAATATAGTATAAGATCATGTTGGTTTTACTGGAAAATGTAGAAAGATGTTGTCCTGTCTCATCCCCACCAAGCACCCACCAAGAGGAGAAAACGCTGAGAGAAGAAAGGAGCCACTTTTGAAATTTTAAGTATTTTTCTTCAGATTATTTGTTAAGATTTCTGCATTGCCGCCTACTTTTTGGTGTTTTCCAGCTTGCTAAACTTGATATCTGTATTAGGAACTGTATTTAGAACACATCTAGAGCCGGTTTACTCATTTCCTGTGTTGCACTTATTTTAAAATCGTTTTTTTCTTAAAACTTGCATTTTACCTGTCTCTGGCCTAGCACTCAAGTGTGGGGTCATTTATTGCACTGTTCTAACTTGTTGCTACTTGTGTATCTCTGCTATCTTTAAACAAAAAAAAAAAAAAAAAAATCTTGCTTTTTTCCCACTTTCTGAAATTAAAAAAAAATGTTCAGTTACAGATTTGCTGTTCTGAACTGTTTGTAAGTTTCTTGGAGGCCATTGCATGCTTGGGCTAAAGGGAAGTCTCTGTGTTCATCAGTGGCAGTGGTAAACACTAAACAGCCTGCCTGCCCTGTGAGAGTGGTTACTGCCTAGAAACTGTAGTTTTATTGGCCATTTTGGGTCAATTCCAAACTCCTTGATCCCCCTCTCTTAAAACCCTCTTTTGCGCGTTTTTGCGCATAGCGCAGCATCGGGCAGCGCCGCTTAATCAGGTTTAAAGTATTCCCGGCTCCACAAAGCCTGCCCTTCACTTTTTCCCTTAGAACTGTTCCAAATCTCAAAGTAAGCACTCTATTTTCCTTCTAAAACCCAGCAGTAGCTAGGATAAGTGTCTTATAAGTAAGCACTAATAAACTAAAGCACTACACCCTCTTATACTCCCTTTAAGTACTTGGCTCCCTATTGGTCCTTTTTGATCAAGTCAAAAAGTAATTCCTTATACTATTCTGGCATGTCCAAAAGTCAGTTTCAGGTTTACTCTCCAGTCCAGCTGGTGAATATGGGAATCTTGAGGCAATGTTACAACTGCCTTATGTACACAGACTGCCCTCTCCTCTTCCCAACAAGCTCAAATATATGTGAGAGATGCAACTATATAGCCAAACTGGAGGCTGAGCTCTCTCAACATAGTACTGGCATGTTCAGTCTGGAGGAGAAGGTAATCACACACACCACAAATCTAGTCTCACATAGACCTATCGCAACAGCAAACCAAACACACAAAAACATACTCGGAGGCTCTAAATAAAAATCTGCCCAAGCAACAGAGACCTCCAAAGCAGACATCCAAGCAACTGCTACCCCACAACAATACCCACGTATCACATAGTTCACAAAGTCAGTGTGCCACACAGTCACAGCCCTTAAGGCTAAACAACACACCTAATACACTTGTAATAGGTGACTCTATTGTCAGACACACTGACGTCCCTCTCATCAGGCTGAACAAGGAGAAGGTCACTGTAAGCTGCCTGTCGGGTGCCAGGATCCGCCACTTAACACAAGCACTCAGGTCACTCCAAAGCAAGTACAAATATGACTCCATCATTGTCCATGCTGGTGTGAATGACCTGAGACGTACCTCCCTGGATTACATGAAAAGAGACATAGAGGAGCTCTCTGATCATGTGGCCCAGGCCGGTATGACCCTGACCTTGAGTAGCATCTTACCCTCACCAAGAATGATACCACAGTATAAAAATAAAATTATCAATTTCAACTAATTGGCTAAAGTACTGGTGTCACTCAAAGGGGATCCAGTGTCTGTCAGCCTGGGATGACATGCTTGACAAGCCACGTTGCTTCGCTAGGGAAAGCTTGCACCTGTCACCCCTGGGTTTTTGAATACTGGCCAAGGCTCTTGCCACCCACATAGTGCCTTTTTTAGGCAAGGCTCAAAAGACAAACCCACCACCTTAGACAACACAAGGAAAAAGAAACTAAGGGTAATGCTGCTCAAAGCCAGAAGTCTAAACCTCAAGATGCATGCACTCGAAGCTCTCTTCAGTATGGAGAATATTGATATCTGTGCAGTAACAGAAACCTGGTTCAAGGCTCACGAGAGCACCCCAGCACTATCAGGCTATACCTCATACCATGCTTTTCGGCCCCAAAACTTGGACCGAACCACAAGAGGAGGGGGAGTATCCATATTCATCAAAGATACCCATACCTCCAGGCTAGTGGCACTGCGCGAAGCATCTGAGACCATCCATATGCAACTAACAGTGGGCAAAACTATCTTCCAGTTTGTAGCCTGCTACAGACCACCCTCTCAAACTCAGGAACCCCACTTGGCTTTCCTGAAGACACTGGAGAATATGAAGGTCTCTCCAAACACCATTATATTGGGTGACTTTAACTACCCAAACATAGACTGGGAGCACTACTCAAGCCCCAATACCCTAGCCCAACGGTTCCTAGAATTTATAAACTCAAATGCTATGGAACAACTGGTCACCACTCCCACAAGAGCGGAAAACATATTGGACCAGATCATCACCAACATGGGGACTCTATGTTCCATACCAGAGGTATGCCCCTCATTGGTAAGATCTGACCATAAATTAATCACTATGGACATCCATATCCCATCCCCACTCCCAGCAAAGGAAACCACGGTCAAAAACTTCTCAAAAGCAAACTTCCCACTTCTCAAAACCGAGGTGGAATCCTTCAAAGGCCCAGGGCCAGTGGAAAATACGGCCCAAACCGCAGAATCCTTTACAAACGCATTCTATGGATACCTACAGGAATGCATGGATTGTGCTATCCCAAATAAAACCAAGACACACTCCTCCAAAGGCAGGAGACCTGTCTGGTGGACCCCAGCCATAAATAAGCTGTACAACAGAAGGAGGAAGCTACTACATGATAGAGCAAAATCCCTGAAAGGGAAGGCAACTCTGATCAGTACTAGCAAGAAACTACGATCCCTCATAAAATCATGTAAGGCTAGCTTCAAAAGAAAAATTGCACAAGACGCTAAAGATAATCACAAGACTTTCTTTAGTTATGTCAGAAACCTGGTTGAAAACTCCCAGATATGCTGAGTTAGTGCAAAATGACAAAAAATACACTGAGCCCACAGACATTGCCAACATCCTGGCAGACAGGTTCAGTGCAAACTCCCCCCCCCCCCCAAATGAGCAAATGACTATCCCAACAGAGTGTAGCCTCCCTGACATCACAGATGCACAGGTGAGAGCTGCCCTCTCCAAAGCAAAAAACACAGCATCAATGGGACCGGACGGTGCCCCGGGCTGCGTTTTACATGAACTCCAAGAAGAACTGAACCCTCACTTAAAATCACTGTTCAGTCTCAGCCTTACAACAGGATTTGTACCCAAAGAATGGCGTACAGCAACAGTGGTCCCACTCCATAAAGGTGGTGTCACAACGGACCTCGGAAACTATCGCCCTATAAGCCTAACTAGCCTGGTCTGCAAAGCTATGGAGCGTATCATCATGGAACTCATAAACAAAGACATTGAGAACCTCCAAACACTGGATCCTACCCAATTCGGCTTTGTTAAGGGCAGATCTTGCCTCTTGAAACTGATCAATTTCTTTGAAACAGTCACCAAGGCATAGACGAAGGGAAGGTAGTCCACACAGCCTACATTGACCTTGCAAAAGCCTTCGACACAATACCCCACTCAGGCATCATAAATAAGCTCACCAGCTTAAATATCAACCCCTATGTCACAAGATGGGTTGTAAACTGGCTTAGGGATAGAACCCACATGGTCAGAATTGCAGGTGCCATGTCAGACTCTAAACCAGTTACAAGTGGCGTCCCACAAGGCTCAGTCCTGGGACCTCTCTTGTTTGGTATATATTTCTCTGAGGTACAGGCTAACACAGGAGGACTATGGCTGACAAAGTTTGCAGATGACTGCAAACTGGGGGCCATAATCGACTCGCCGGCTGACACAAGCATCCTCCAAAAAGGTCTCACAGAGATGGATAACTGGTGCCAGAGCCATGGCCTAAAGCTAAATGCCAAAAAGTGCATAGTAATTCCCTTTGGGAAAAACAAAGTGCCCACAAATTACCACATAGGTGGTAATCCATTAAGTACAGAAGAAGTAATTAGGGATTTGGGGGCCCAAGTAGATTGCAATCTCTCCTTTGACAATCACATTGTCAAAGTGGTTAGAAAGACATTCTATATAGCCCACCTTATCACAAAGGGGTTCACATCTAGATAAAGAGAGGTCATTGTGCCCCTCTACTCATCACTCATCAGGCCCATAATTGAATACAATGCCCCATTTGGGATGTACCTTACCCGACACCTGCTACAACTAGAAAGACCCCAAAAGTACCTCACCAAGAGGATCAAGGGACTGAAACAGATGCCCTACGCAGTTAGGCTAAAGAAACTCCAGCTCTACTCAGTTGCTTACCGCCTACTCAGAGGCGATCTGTGCCTGACGTATAAAGCCATGTCTAACCCAGAATTAATGGACATGCTCCACCTCAAGAAATCCAAATCCATCAGAACGACACGCTCCAGTGACTTAAACCTCAGCACAGAAATAAATAGAACATGCTGGAGGGACAGATTCATATCCCAGAGGCTCCCCTCACTCTGGAACAAAATCCCAATCCATGTCAGACAGAGCCCCTCAATGACCCTCTTCAAGAAGAATCTTGACGTTTGGATGGGAGATCGTAAATTTACCCCTGGGATCTCTTCTGTGTCACTGTTAAGACAGAGGCACGGTAAACTAACCTTAAATGGGCTATCTTCTGTGATCTACTATACAGAGGCACAATCAACTAATCTAAGAAGGGTGGCGAAAGCCAAACACACTCTGGCTAGGCTTGTAAATGCACTAGGGCAGATAGCTTAGTATCAACCTATGAACCTATGAACCTATATATCTAAGCCCTGAAGTCAAAATTGGAGAATATTCATTACCTCTATGGGCCCAAACCTTGCTTTGCAACTGTTCCAGTAAACCTATCAGGTAACCCCTACTGAGGAACATTGCCTTCAAAATCTTAAACTGATTTAAACACACATTGTCTTCTGTCATCAACCTCAAAACCATAATAAGCTGGCTTTTAGCCACTCCTTTCTTCTGATGGAGGGGTGGCTCCTATTGAAAGACAGAAAGGCATTACAAAAATTGGGTTTTCGGTACGCTTGACTTTCGATGCCTCCTGTGGGTACTTTGGTGATCTCAATATCCAAGAAATTAATTTTTTTCTCATCAGTAACTGATGTGCATTTCTGAAATGTAGTGCTTCATTGTAACACTTCTAAGAATTCACTAAATGTTTCTTTGGTACCCCCAAATAATGAATAAATCATTGAGGTAACGAAAATATCCTCTGCAATTTGTAAAACAGGGGCACAAATACCTAATCCAATTCCCACCAAAGCAGCATGACATTGGCAAACAATGGGGCACATGCTGCCCCCATGGTGACACCTGATATCGATTAAAAAAAATCACCATTAAAAGTAAAAAAATTATGTAATACCATGTCCATACAGTCTATAAACATAATCATCTCAGTGGCATCCAAGCCACCAAATTTCTTCACCACTTGTCCAAAAGAGTTAAGTCCAACATCTTGTGAGATTACAGTAAAAAGACTTTGAATATCACATGTCACAAACACGACAGAATGATTAAAATAAATGTGTCTCAGTTTATTAAGCAAATTCATCAAGACCTTGACAATATGTGTAAAAGAGACAACAACTTTCTAAGTTTATAAGAGCAACATTTAAAATATGTCCCTATTTTTTGGCCTTTGTCCTCCCATTATGTCAGACAATTTGTCCAGATTTCTTGCATTAAGAGGTTGAGTGGGATGATTCAAAATAAAGGAAAAAAAGAAATGGACAGGTATTGGATAATGTAATGGCCCCATTGGGAGTGAAGGCTCGGGAGGGTAAGAGCATTTATTCTTATTCATAAAGAGACATTTTGCGACATTATTTTTGAGACTGATTCTGTTCTGGAAAGTTTTTTTTTTGGGGGGGGGTATAAGAAGAAAAAGACATGTAATCCATAGGATTCTTATGTGGTTAAAGCATTTTACAGAGAAACAAAAAAGAGAATATGTGTGCAATTTTAAATTGAAATTGAAAAAGAGACTTTAAAGAGACATTTATGCAAAATTTGTAAAGAAGTTATGGGCATTAATAAAGTCCATGATAACAGAGGATTATGGACTTGGGGGATGGGACGGTCATATTGTACTAAAATTGAGAAAGAAAAAAATTGTTCATATCCCTAGTATGGCAGATGTTGAGGATAACAGAGGTATCGTAAAATATTGGGAGCAACTGAAAATGTGATAAGAGGGATGTTACATTTTTGGGGAAACAGATCACGATGCAAAAAAGTTTGAACTGACATGTTATAAATGTAACAAAATTGGGCATTTATAGATGGATTGCAATATAGAGAAAAGGGGATGAAGAAGAAGAGGAAAACAAAGGTGAGGACAGTATAAGAAGAGAAGAAACAGTCCCAATAATTGATAAAGAGGAAGCCTGGAAGAAAGATCAGGGTAACAAGATAAGATGTGTAGAATTGCAAAAATTGTTACAATAATTTGTGCATGAGTTAGAATGGAGGTGCTGAAATAGCACTTGCAGTAAGAGTTGTGATCTGTTTAACAAAATATAAATGAAGGGCATATGTAAAAATACATTCCTGGTAAATTAGAAGCAGATTCAAGAATAAGTAATGTAATTTGATAGTAAATGGAGAAGGTGAAGGTGGTTTATATTGAAGACATTAGTAGTGGTAATGAGGTGGATGGTTAGAAGCGAAAGTAAGGATAAGATGTTGGCTATTTGAGAGATGAGGTGAGGAGCAAGTCAGTAAGAAAGTAGGAGAAAGGGGGCAAGAGGGAGTTTTAGGATAAGAGGTAGTTTAGGGTAGGGAAGTATGTAGGAGGTAGTTGGAGGTGAGTGAATAAAAAGAAAGAAAAGGGACATGGGTGGTTGATGGAATAGTTTGTGAGAAAGATGACTATGAGAGGTCAAGAGGGAGGTGTGGGTTATATGTTTGTTTTAGAGCATAGGCAGATTCATGAGTTAAGAAGATGTTTTTGTAGTGTAATCTTGAATTTCTTTGAATCATCAATACTAGTAATTTGTTCTGGTAAAGTGCTTCACAGTTTAGCTATAGCATAGGAATAAAGATAATGTCCTGCTCTTATTAGGTTTGTGTACACTTATTAATTGTTTGTCTAATGAACAGAGACTTCTAGTAGGAATGTAGCTGTGCAGAATAGATTTTAGAGTGGGACAGGAATCTGGTTTGTGTATTATTTATATGCGGTAGATAGTTGCAGATAGTCGAGATAGTATGGGAATTCAAGCCAGTTTAGCTCTGTAAGAGCTTTGCAGTGGTGGGAGCAGTATGATAAGCCTGTGGCAAATTTGGTGATCTTGTAGTAGTAGGAGTGAAGTTTATTTTTTTAGGGACAAGTGCAGGTTGGTGAAAATAATAGCTCTGTATAGTAGAGAGGGGGATCAAGTAGGTATTGGTTAGCATTCTTTTGGTAGAAGGATCTGTGAAGTTTTTGTGTCTGTATATAGTGTCCCAAGTTTGAAGTTTTTTTTTGTTTTTTTTGTTTTTTTTAATAGCTTTGTGTATGTGTTGTTCAAATGTGAGTTTATTGTCTATGGTGATACCTAGTAGCTTAGCATGTATTACAACGTCAATCTCTATTTTATTTTAGGACTAAATTTTAAATTCAAATGAGAATGTTTTGGGAGTAAAAAAAACAGAAGTTTTGTCTTGTTGGGTTAAGCAGTAATTGTACTTCATTTAGCCAAGATTCTATTGAGGTGAAGGCATTTTGTGTTATTTGCAGAAGGTCTGGTATGTTGTTAGATAAGGAGATGATGGTAGAATCATCAGTGTATTGGATTAATATGCTATGCAGGAGGCAGTGTGTAGGTTATTGATGAAGATATTGAACAGGAGGGGTCCAAGTTTGGATCATTGGGGGACTTCTGTTTTGTTAGTCTGGTATTGTGATAGGTAAACTTGCCATTTAACACATTGTTGTCTATTGGTTACATAGCTTTTAAACCATTATGGGGGGGGGTTGTGAACATCCTAGTAGTAGATTACGGAGGTTAACTGTCTGGAGTCCCTAGCTTTGTTTACTATATCAGTAAAGAAGATGAGGGCAGTTGTGCTGTGTACAGACCTAAATCCATGTTGAGTGGGTGTAAGAAGGTTGTTGTGGATAAGGTAGTTTAGTAATTGCAAGTGTACACACTTTTCAAGTCATTTTGATAGAGGTGATAATATAGAAATGGGTCTGTAATTTGTTTGTTCATTTGATTTACCTCCTTTGTGAAGTGGGGTTATTGTAGCTTGGGATTCATTGATGGATCAATTGCTAAGTATGCTGACAGGATAAGCAATAGATTCAGCAGCAAGTTTTAAGTATTCTGATGGAAAATCATCTCAGGAACAAGAAGAAGGCTTTAGTTTGAGGGGAAGTTTACATATTAATATAGTGGATACATATCATAGAGAGAGGGGAGGAGATTGAGTGTTAGGTGTTGATATATTATGGCAAGGAAGAGAAGAGGTTGTGTTGTATTTAGCTGATGTTTGGGACAGGGCCGGAATGTTATTATCTGTGTAGTTAACATTTGTGATAGAGGTAGAGCCTGTAACTAATTTAGCTATGCTCTCTATAAAATGGGTATTAAATATATTAGCAATTTCAGTTGGTGTTTTGTCTTTAGTTGGTGATAGATTGTGTGTGGACCTAGGGGGTAAGAAGTGATGAGATGGTTTTCCAAAAATGTTTGGATTGGTTTTGTGGTTGGTTAGTTGTATAAAATAAGAAGAATTTTTTATCAGCATTTACTGATTTATTTTTTTGCTTTGTTTTGTAGCTGCCTATAGATTTGAAAATTTTTGTTGGTTTTATTCTTTTGCTAATCTTTCCAAGCTTTGTCTCTGATTTGAAGTATTTATTTAGTGGATTTGGTTAACCAGGGTGCATGGTTTACTTTTGTTCTTTTTGTTTTGAGAGGTGATAAGTTATTAAGAGTATCTAAAATAGTTTATTGAAATAGAAGACAACATTCTCTATGGGTAACATTTTAGTATGGACCAGTTGATTTTAATATACTATTAAAGTGGTCTTGACTAAAGTTGGTTAGGTTTTTAGGTTTCTGGATGTTTTGTAAGTGTGGATTTTGGGCTTTTGGAGGGTGGTTCTATAAGTGAATGTAGGTAGGTAGTCACTTAAGAAATTAGGAAGCTTATTGGAATTTGATTACTTGTGGGGATCAAAAACAAGGATCCAATCTAGGGTAGAACCAAGGATACTATTGTTTTGTGTTTTAGTGGGGGTGGTGATGAGTTGTGTAAAGCCATAGATGTTGAGACTGTTTGCTGGTGAGTGAGTGGATATGTTTTTCCAATTGATATTGATATCTCCCATGATTACTGTTTCATTGGAGATGTTTTCATACATCCAGGAAATAATGTTTTCAAGTATATGAATGTTTTGTCCTGGGGGTATGTAAACTACTGCAATACAAAGTTGTTTGGTGTTGTGTATCTTTAATGATACAATGAGAATTGTAGTATTAATAAATGTGGGAATTGGTTTGGAGAGAGGTAGAATTGCATATGTACTAGGATAAGTTAAGGATACTCCTCCAGATTCTATCAGTTCTTAGAATGTTAAATCCTGGTGGCAGAATTTTGGTGTCTTTGATGTGAGGTTTTAACCAAGTTTCAGTAACGGCTAATATATCTGGGTAGTATCGTGCTAGCCAGGAACAAAATATCAGAAGATTAAATATTGTAGATCTCAGATGTCATAATCAGGTATATAGAATTATAGCACTGTATGCCTATGTTCAAAGTAAAGAAAGGGAAAACATATTTCATAAAATTTTGGATTATGTACTAATTAATATGAATATGGTATTAATAGGAGATTTTAATTGTGATTTGAGAGGAAAAAAGAAGAGAGGAAATGATATTTAGAATTTTTTGAAGTTATAAAATATGGCACTTTAAAGATTTGGAATAATTTGTGGATATGTAATCGAGTTATATATAAGATGGAAATAGATTATTTTATTATCCCATAAGGTTTAAATGTAGCTAAGGGAGAGGCACTTGTAATGCTTTTCAGATCAGCCAGTCACAAGAATAGATGTAAAAGAAAATAAGGAGCATATCAGATTGCGAAAAGGAATAAAAATAAATAAATAAATGAGAAACTATGGGATGAAACTGAAAAATATATATATATATATATATATATATATATATATATATATATACAAGTTTGTGTTTATGGAAAGGTCACATTACCACTAGTGTGTGTTATAAAAAGTGGTCTGAGTGGTAGCTAGCTTTGATAGAAAAATATACAAAATGTTTTTAGAATGGCAGTCAGATGTAAGAAAAGCAGAAATAAATTATAAAACAATGTGCATGGATGCTTTTAAGGATTTAGAAAGGAACAATAGAGAATATTATGTGACAGAATGGACAATTTATGAAAAGAATCATAATTTAAGCAAAGATATTATTTACAAGGTAAAAAAGAAGAGGTATCAACGCATCTGAGTAGCATAGTTAAAGGGAATACTAGTATAATGAGAGAAATGAAAGATGATAGTGGAAAGGTAAGAAGATATCAGGAACAAATTATGAATACTGTAATAAATTATGTAAACAATGCTAAAGATTGAAAGATAGTAGAAAAAAATGGCATGTTAAAAAAATTGACAGAACAAGAAAATAAGGAATTGGAAAATGAGATTGCTTTATATGATGAATTAGATAAGGTACATAGACAAGTGAATTTACAGTCAGTTTCAGGATCAAATGGAAAAGGATACCAATTGTATGATATTTATGGATTGGCAGGAAATAAAACACCTTAAAAGTTATGAATGAGTGATTAAAAGAATGTTTTATGTATAAAGATTTATGGTATACTTAAATGTATATGGAAAAAGGAAGATAAAAATAAGATTGAAAATTGGAGACATGCAGTATTGAACAATACCTATTATAAGATTTTTATGAAAATGATTCAGAAGAAAATGGAAAGTAGAATGGAAAGTAAAGGGAAAACATTATGGAAGATAGCATGTATAGTTTAAAGGGAAAGGGATGTCTGGAATTATTATTCAGGGAAGTTATGGATGATATTATAAACAGAACTGATGAGACCAAGATCATGATAGGAGATAAAGCTTTTGATACAGTACAACATGAACTTTTGTGGACAGTTGGGGAAGACTATAACATTAGTAAGAAAATTAAGAATTTATGTTGTTCTGTAATAAAAATAAAGTTAGTGAATGGGTGGTTAAGCAAAGAAATACATATATAAAGAGGGATGTCCTATGAGTATTGTATTATTTGCATTACTTATGACTGTATTAGAGATGTAAATTGGCACATGAGAGATGCTATTTATTAATTATATTACTAATGTAAAGATAAAAATACCAGTCATGTGTACTTATGCAGATGATATTATATTGATTACAAGAAGTAAAGTCTGAATGAAAGAAGTTATATGTTATAGACATCAATGTTTAAATACAATAGGCTTAACTTTAAAGAAAACAGTAAAGGACTGTGTGGTATAGTAAAGGTAGGAGGAAGTATCTTTCTCAGTGAAAGAAATGTCTGTGTTATGAATAAGATTTGGAAGTAAAAAATGTAAGTAATGAACAATGGAATAGGATACTAGATGAAATAAAAGAGCTTTGTTGTTTTTGAAAAACATACAAGCTGTCATTTAATAAAAAAGTTTATTTTAGTAATTCAGTTATACTGGATAAGATTGCATATTTATCTAGTGTCTGTATGTTACCAATAATCTATGGAAAAAATACAAGCATTTTTTACTGAAGTACAAATATAAGCAGCATTGGGATATGTTAAAAAAAACTCAAAAGAGGAAAAGCAAGTTTAAGTGAAGTAAAGAGATTTTATCAGGAAAAATTATTTTATGGAAAATAAAAATGCATGAATAGAAGATGAGAGGAAAGCATGGCATAAAAACATCATGATACAATATTATCATGCTAATCCTTAAACTAGCAAATGAAAACGTTAAAGTCATAAAAATATGAAAAGCAAGTAGAATGTCAAGTTTTTTTGTGGAGATTAGTGATTAATAAATTACCAGTAATGGGAAATATGCCACATAAAAAAAAAGTAAAAGAGTTTCCATATGTTGTGGTAAAGAAGAAACTACAGAATATGTTTTCTTACAATGTATAAGGGTTGGTAAGCCCGGTGGTGCAGCGGTAGCATTGTTGCCTCACAGCAAGAGGTTCTCCCATTTAATTCTCGGCTGGAGTGCCTTCTGTGGGGAGTCTGCATGTCCTCCCCACGGTCAAGTGGTGTTCGAAAGACATGCATGAATGGGCGTGCCTTCATTGAAGGTTGGGCGTCGAGCTGGCACCTCGGCACCGTAAAAATCTACTGCCAATCATTAGCAGACTGTCCACTGTGGTGACCCCTAACCGGGAAAAGCTGAAAGAAGAACAACAATGTATAAGGGTGGGAAAATTGTGTAAAGAAAATTTCTTTGAAAATATAAAATAAATATGGATATTATAGCCATAAAAATAAGGATGATGTTAGCAAAATTGCTAAAAGATTATAAAAGATTTTATGTTGTGTGGTCCATTTGGAATGAAAGCCTAAATGAAATGTTTGATGGTAAATGGAGACTAGCAGTAATTTGAATAAAAATTAGATGGTGATTGTGGAAAATGGAGTGGGGTTTAAATAAGATAATGAAGGTTTAGCATAATGAAAATCAAGACATCTATGTATGACAGTAACAGAAAGGAGTGCAAATTTGTACACTGTATAAATTTGTAAATATGTAAGTTTGTAAATAGTATAGTACATGTTTTTTTTAAATAAAGAACCCATACTCTTTTCAAAATGTGTCATGGGATCTTTTACATCCATCTGAACTACCACTAACTCAAGCAGATGGGGAATCAGTTTAATATTTCATCCAAAAGATGGCACACTTGAGAGTGCAGTGTTCCCCAATGCTGCACTACAGTCTCAACAATCCAGTCACCTGGAGTAGAAATATAATCCACAGCCTTCTCATGTTCCAGCACCAAAGATGTGTGTATTACCTGTTGATCCACTGACACTGCAAAGTACGCACAAAGATAATTTGTTGGTCTGTCTCTACAGCTCCTCACTGGACAGTTACTCTTATAGGAAACTTTGAGACTGATGAGCTCTACTAATGACCGTGTCTGGCCCCATTCCTTCTCACCATAATGCCTTGGTGAGTGTATGTGGAAAAAAGAGGAGGAAGAGCCTTGTGTCATCACCTGCAAAGTTCATTATTAGGGATGCCATACAGACAGCCTGGAAGCATCCAACTTCTGCTTCTGTGGCTCCAGTAAAGTGGAGGTCCACTCTAAGCATATAGCTTGAGTGGAATATGATATGACCAGGCCTCCTAGAATGGACTTATACAGGATGTCTGTAGGTCAGCATAAGACCCATATATCACCACATTATAACACCTTGCTACTAGACATTGAGATTAAAGCACTAACCATGGTAACAGAGTCTCTCCCATCACTGTAGGCCTTTAGACACCCTTAACTCTTAGTCTTCTGTAGTGAATTAGACAACAGAAATGTTTTCTGCTCTCCCTGAATATGGCCATAAGGAATAGGTAGTCAAGACTTATTCTCAGTTATCCACTGTGGGCTTACCTTTACCTTACTGTAACTCTGAATACACTCTTGCTTTGTACAAGGTGGTAGGCTCAGGCTTTCCTTACTAACAAGGAATTCAGGACAATCCATCTTACAAATACTGTTAATGGGAAAGTTTTTTTTCAGACACTTCTCATAAATTGGTAGACAACCTTTTGAAGAGAAAGCAGACCCAGGCTCTGACCACTTTAGAGCACTTTTACGAACTGATAGCCCCCCCTTCTCCTTTTGAACTTCCCAAGATGAAGTCAACCACCCCAGAAACCACAGAGGACCTTCAGGCATCACTAATCCTATAGTACAAGTTGTTTAATTTAGTAAATAACACCCACATTCCATTTTTTTGTATTTTTTTCACATTTGTTATTGTTTGCCATTGATTTCACTGGGCTGAGCTAATTTCATAAACTGATTATTATTATTGTTTGCTGCTGTTGTATTGACATTTGATTTGTTTTGTGTGCTTTGACAGTAGATTGATGGTCATGATAGCTATATATATATATTTTAATTTTATAGCTTATAGGTTCATAGGAGGTTACTAGGCTAATGACCCTAGGGCCTCTACAAGCCTAGCCATGTTATACCAGTTTTCCCTAACTGACCTTGGTTAGATGGTCATTATTTGCAGAGTGAGTCTATGATCAGCACCCACTGCCCATGTCCTTAAGAGACATAGATGCCACCCCCGGGGTGAATTTATGGTCTCCTAGCCAATTCTGTAGATTGTGTTTGAATATGGTTATTGAGGAGCTCTGCTTCACATCAGTTGGGAGTTTATTCCAGAGGAGAGGCAATCTCTGGGAAATATGTCTGTCTGTCCAGCATGTTCTGTTAACATCATAGGCTAGGTTGAGATCCCTGGAGTGAGCGACTCATGTCCCATTTGATTTGCGGATGTGCAGCATTTCCATTATGGCAGGGTCAGGGCCTGCTCTGTAGGCCAGGCACAAGTCGCCTCTCAGCAGCCTGTAAGATACAGAGTACAGTGACAGGGCTTTCAGTCTTTCCATGTAGGTAATGTTTTGGAGTCCCCGAATTTTCATGGTGAGAAAGCTCTGTGGTCAGCTTATTTTCCTTCCTCATTTAAACTATGCTTAGCTTTCATGGATAGAACTGTTGCAGCCTTTCCAGTACTGCCATTTTTTGATTGTCTAATTACAGTCAGTGTTTTGTTTTACATTTTCCTTGTTTAAGTTAAATTACTATTATTATTATTAGCAGTAATAATAAATTAATTTTGATGGACTTGATCTAAGTAACTAGTGATAATTGCGAAGATTGTGACTTTTGTGTGTGCACTTTATGAAGTTACTTTCTTTTTATACTGAGGGAAAAGGCTATTTACTTATTTATTTTTAAGAACAATTTTACAATCTTCACAAATAAAACAAAAATATCTGCAGTTTAAATAATTATAACAAATTAGGCATAATATAAAAACATTGGTTAATAATTGATACAAGTTATATGACAATTTAATACTTTAGACAATTTATAGAGAAAAGTAAGTTAGTCTAATACAAACAGGAATTTCAATATGAAGTGAGGGGAAAAACAGCCCTAAGGTATATTTAGAGAGAAAGTGAGGGAAAAGAATTTGACAGAAGTAGGGAACTAAGTGAAGAAGGGAGTGTAAGAGGTTTAAGGAACAAAAAGGTATTTGTTCACATTTGCAGATATACAGTGGATATAAAAAGTGTACACACACCTGTTAAAATGCCAGGTTTTTGTGATATAAAAACATGAGACCACAATAAATAATTTCAAAACTTTTCCCACCTCTAATGTGACCTATAAGCTGTACAAATTCAGTTGCAAAACAAACAAATCTGTTAGGGGAGAAAATATAAAAAATAAAAAAGTACAATAAGCTGGTTGCATAAGTGTGCACACCCTTAAACTAATACTTTGTTGAAGCACCTTTTGATTTAATTACAGCATTCAGTCTTCTTGGGTACACACCTGCCATCAATTAAAGAAACTCTGATTAACTCCAAATAAAGTTCAGCTGTCCTAGTAGGATTTTCCTGCCATTTACTCAGTTGCCTGCTACAGCAAAAACCATGGTTCGCAAAACTGTATTAACCACTTAGGAGCTGAAGGTTTTGAGATTAACCCAGGTCACAATATTGTTTATGTTATACAACAATTACAAATGGTCATTTTTAAATGTAGAATATTTTGCAATGTCACAAACTGGTAGGTGGTTTAGCTCTAAGGATGGCACCCATTTTGAAAAAGAATATCACTTGTGTGTAGGTGGCTTGGTAGTCTATGAAACAGTGCCACCTTTGACATGGAATCTTAGGGCATGTTGTAAGTTGAGTGTACTTGGTCTGTTTGACAGACTAATACAATAATTATTTAAAAAACAGTGATTTAATAAAGGAATTAAGTTATGTTTGTGCTGTAAATGGGGTAGGTAATCAGATGTCCCTTTGAGGAAAAAAAAACAATGATGATGGAAAAAGAGAACCACTTCCTGTTTTATCACTTTCAACTTGTATTTTTTGGTGTTAGTGTTTAATAAACTAAATATAGCAAGAGTATATTATAGTCCTCCCTAGGCCAATTTAAAGCTAAAACCAAACAACATCTGGCATTAAATTGGCTATGCCACTGCAACAAGTCTGGCTAAAAGCTCAATATGATGATGATTTATCCATTTAACTAGCTACTGTTAAATTTCTCCTGACTACACTCAGGGGTAACTTCTATCCTGTAATCCTGTCTTTTCATGTTTACCTTTGTATTTGTTAGAACTACCATATGTGTAATTATGTCTTATCAGTCATTTAATATAATTGTATTCGTTGGAGCTTATCTCCCCAGGTCTCCGCTGAAAATGGACATCGATCCAGTCGGACTATCACGGTCAACAAATGTAAAATAAATAAATAAAACAGTGTATTACCTGCAGACTCTTTGACATTGGGGTAAATATTTTTATTTTACAAGTTATTTTCAGTGGTGCTAAAATTGCCTATGTTATCCAGTTGACTTGAGCTAGAATGAAAGGGTAGGATCCAGCCAGAGGTACAGGTATAGAAACTGATTAATCCAGCAGTTTTTTTTTCCATTTAGTATCAAACCGAGAAATGGAAAGGGGAGTCTATCATTTTGGGGCTAAACCAAAGGGCTTAACATGGGTTTTAGCTATATTAATAGTAAGCAATTTGCAGAGAACTAGCACCAGACCTTCTTATGTGCTTATAGAGACCATCTTAAATGTCATCAAACATAGAATCATTACATATGAACAGGAAAACTGTGCATAAAGCAGTAAAAGGGGTAGAAAGGTACATTGTACAGTTGTTGATAAAATGTGAAAATGAAAGGGGTCACAGAGCAGAACATTGATGGACTGAGAGGACAGTAACAGATTGGGACTAGTTATTGCCCATCGTGACATGAGTGGTTTTATCATATAAATAAATTTATATCCACAGTAATGGGCCTTCTCCAAACCAAGAGTAGTAAGTGAGGTTGACCAAAAGCAGTGATCAGCATTATCAGATTTTATCTTAATCTCATTGAAGAAAGCAGATGAGACTTTGCATTGGTATGTCATGGACTGGAAGAAGAATGGTGAAAGTGCTATGCCATGGACTCTTCCAAAGTCCAGCTGCTCCTTGGGCTGAAGCATAAATATTTTCAGATGTAGTCCAGTTTCTTTATCGTTACAGGTTGTAAAGCAGAGATTGGACATTAGCCACTAACGTACTCCTCAGCTGACTTGATTTTCGCAGAATGTCTACACCTGATTTGTCATTTTCATTATTCCTCAACAACTGGGTATCAGATCCGACTCGGCCGCATACACTAGACTATTGGATCCAACTCATGAGCTTCTCTCTCTACCCATAATGCCACAGTCAACCAGCTATACCTCAGATCTTGATTGCCACCATAATGCTACAGCTGCAGATCCTACTCGGAGCTCTTTTGGGTATTTTTCTACTTATTATAATTAGTTTTTTGCTGTTAAACTTTTTCATCAGTCTTAAAAAATCACCTACCTCCCTCTCCCGGTTGTTATTTTTTCTGGTATTTTTACCAATAGGTTTTTTTTCCTTCTTTTCCACTATCTCTGGTTCTACATTTTGGTAGATTTTTTTCAGTACCATACTTGGTATTGAGATTGCGGTGGTGGTGTTGCGGTAGCATTGTCACCTCACAGTAAGATGTTGTCCTGTTCAATTCTCAGCTAAAGTGTCTTCTGTGTGGAGACATGCGTGAATGGGCGTACCTTCGTTGAAGGTTGTGCATCAGGGCAGGCAACTCGGCACGTAAAAATCTACTGCCAATCATTAGCGGACCAGAGTTCCACTGTGGCAACCTCTAACCGGGAAAAGCCGAAAGACACAACAACAACCATAGTTGGTATTTGCCTATACCACTTACTGATTATTTTTCTACCCTCTAGAGGGTATTCTCTTTTACCATTGCTGGTAGTTAACATAAAAAAAAAACTTTCTTCTTCTTACTTTCCACCTTCTAACTTTAATTTCTATCTCGGCCGTTATTTTCTTCTTCAGAAATGGCTGACAAACTGACAAGCTTTAAAAAATGCACTTCCTGTGGGCATAAGATCCTCAAACTCTGATATCCATAGGGAATGTGTCTTCTGGCATCACACCTTAATACTGACTGTGCCATTTGTGTCACTTTTAATTCTAGGGTACTGAGTGCTGGAAGGAATAAGCTGGTTCTTAAAGGGTTGCTGCTGTTTTCTTCTACAGGGGCTCAACCCCCCCCCCCCGTAAGCCTATGAAATCCTCTTTGGAGGTGATAGACTCATGTATGCAGTCACCCACCAGTTCTCCGAAGCCTGCTAGCTCTACTTCTTCTTCAGAGCCTCCGCAGAAGATTTTAAAACCATCATATCAAACTTCTTCAGATCCTAAGAGAAAGCACTAGGAACCCACGCCCTCGGATCTCACTGTTCTTCAAGCTAAATCTCCTCAAACACACTCACTGGGGTTCACCATAGAATCTGTTTCTCCCTGGATCTGTTCCCCTTTTCTCTAGGGGACCCTGAGAAGAGAGTCTAGGTCCCAATACACCACCTCTTCCATTAGGTCCTCCAGATGTCTTTCAGATGCCAACATGGTTAGAATGATAAGGAGGCTCCTCAGAACTCTGATTCAGATGGGGTTATCCCCGCTTTGTCTCCCATTGGATCCATGAGCCTCCTTTCCACTTCTCACATAGCGATCTCTCCTTCTCCAATCCGTCCCATGGTTTTGGAGCCCTTGGATCCTAGACCCCTGTGAGTGTCATCGTCGGATCTGAAGAAGACTAGGTCTGTGACTCTGTTGGCTTTCCTGATTGGTTCTGCTAATATTCCTTGGGATGAGTCTCAAAGCTGAAGCATCAGCATCAGATCTGGGGGGCTAGATTCCACTCCAATGTTGTCATAGCTGCCCTTCCCCTTGGAGCTTTAGGTCCAACTCATTGCTTGAGGCACACATCTGGACAGGGTCAAGGCTTGATAGCTTTGGAGGTTTCAGCTCTGGTGTGGCCAGCCATGGCTTCTCTTTGTCCTTCTGCCTTCAAGGTAGTAGAGAGGGTTTTCTCTCAACTCAGAGATGCAAATACTCTTTCCTCCGTGGATACTACATCCATATTGCTCAGACACAGCTCCACGTGGTCCTGTTGAGTCTTCCTGGCTACAGAGAACTGAAAAAAAGCGGCTGCTTTCCTGATTAAGTATTCTGCTGTTTTTTATATTTGTTTTACCTTCTACTGCTTACCTAGAGCAAGCTTTAACTGTTTTCATAGTTATTTACTGCATTTTTTATTATCTGCACTTAAAAGTACATTTTAGTCGAAATTAGTCTAATTTAAGTTGAAAAGTGTTTGTTTGCTGTTTAATTTAATTGTTTGGCTGCCCACTAAAGTGTGCTAGCCTGTACTACTGACTTATTGCCTTTTCTGCATTTCTGTGTGTTTCTATTTAAAAACACAAAAAAATATTCCTTGTTTTCCTGCCTCTCCTAAACTCGTTAGACCAGTTTACAGGCCTTGCTGTATCCTGGGCTGTGTTGTAGTTCCTGTGTTGTCCATTGCCTTACTTGGATAGAAGGAAGTTTCTTAGCTCACCAGTGGGAGTGGGGAGCCTTGAATAGCCTACCTGTCCTTGAGGGAAGTGACCTCAGCACAAGAAGCTGTAGTAATTGGTCATTTTGGACCATTTCTAGCTCTTTTGAAGTTCCCTGGTTAAAATCTGCCTCTGGCATTTTTTGAAGCCATATTGCTCAGACACAGCTCCACGTGGTCCTGTTGAGTCTTCCTGGCTACAGAGAACTGAAAAAAAGCGACTGCTTTCCTGATTAAGTATCCTGCTGTTTTTTTTATATTTGTTTTACCTTCTACTGCTTACCTAGAGCAAGCTTTAACTGTTTTCATAGTTATTTACTGCATTTTTTATTATCTGCACTTAAAAGTACATTTTAGTCGAAATTAGTCTAATTCAAGTCGAAAAGTGTTTGTTTGCTGTTTAATTTAATTGTTTGGCTGCCCACTAAAGTGTGCTAGCCTGTACTACTGACTTATTGCCTTTTCTGCATTTCTGTGTGTTTCTATTTAAAAACAAAAAAAACAAAAAATATTCCTTGTTTTCCTGCCTCTCCTAAACTAGTTAGACCAGTTTACAGGCCTTGCTGTATCCTGGGCTGTGTTGTAGTTCCTGTGTTGTCCATTGCCTTACTTGGATAGAAGGAAGTTTCTTAGCTCACCAGTGGGAGTGGGGAGCCTTGAATAGCCTACCTGTCCTTGAGGGAAGTGACCTCAGCACAAGAAGCTGTAGTAATTGGTCATTTTGGACCATTTCTAGCTCTTTTGAAGTTCCCTGGTTAAAATCTGCCTCTGGCATTTTTTTGAAGCCATAATACTCAGACACAGCTCCACGTGGTCCTGTTGAGTCTTCCTGGCTACAGAGAACTGAAAAAAAGCGACTGCTTTCCTGATTAAGTATCCTGCTGTTCTTTATATTCGTTTTACCTTCTACTGCTTACCTAGAGCAAGCTTTAACTGTTTTAATAGTTATTTACTGCTTTTTTTATTATCTGCACTTAAAAGTACATTTTAGTCAAAGTTAGTCTAATTCAAGTCGAAAAGTGTTTGTTTGCTGTTTAATTTAATTGTTTGGCTGCCCACTAAAGTGTGCTAGCCTGTACTACTGACTTATTGCCTTTTCTGCATTTAGCACGGAGTTGCCACTAGAGCACCATCAGGCAGCGCCGGTTAAACAAGGTTAAACTATTTCTGGCTCCGTAAAGTGTGCTCTTCATTTTTTCCCTTAGAACTGCTCTACTTGTAATCTAAACAGTCTATTCTCAATCTGTAAAGCTCAGCACTTGTTCCTAAAGCATCTTTTAGTCAGGTAAAGCACTTCTATATGTTACAATTGCCTCATGTACACAGACAACCCTCTCCTCCTCCCACAAAACACAAATACATGCGAGAGATGCAACTATATAGCCAAACTGGAGGCTGAGCTCTCTCAACTCAGGACTGGCAAAACCAGACAGGAGGAGAAGGTAACCACACACACACCATAAACCCAGTCTCACATAGAACTATCACAACTACAAATCAAACACATAAACACACAAAGACATACTCGGAGGCACTGATCAAAAATCTACCAAAACAGCAGAGGCCTCCAAAGCAGACACTCAAACAACTGCCACCTCATGACATAACACAAGCAACACATAGAACACAAAGTCAGTGTGCAAATCAGTCACAGCCCTTAAGGCCAAACACAATGCCAGACACACTTGTCATAGGTGACTCCATAGTCAGACACACTGACGTCCCACTCACCAGACTGAACAAGGAGAGGGTCACAGTAAGCTGCCTGTCGGGCGCTAGAATCCGCCACATAACACAAGCACTCAAGTCACTCCACAGCAAATACAAGTATGACTCAGTCATTGTCCATGCCGGTGTGAATGACCTGAGACTTACCTCCCTGGACTACATGAAAAGAGACATAAAGGAGCTCTCAGATTATGTAGCCCAGGCTGGTATGACCCTGACCCTGAGCAGTATCCTACCTTCACCAAGAATGATGCCACAATACAGAGACAAAATGATCAGTTTTAATAATTGGCTTAATTTCTGGTGTCATTCTAAGGGGATCCAATGTCTGTCTGCCTGGAATGACATGCTTGACAAGCCACGCTGCTTCAAGGGACGGCTTGCACCTGTCACCCTGGGTTTTCGGATATTGGCAAAGGCTCTTGCCACCCCCATAGTGCCTTTTTTAGACAAGGCTCAAATTCTAAACCCACCGCCCTAGAAAACAATAATGGAAAAAAACTAAGGGTAATGCTGCTCAATGCCAGAAGTCTAAATCTCAAGATGCATGCCCTCGAAGCCCTCCTCAGTATGGAGAACATCGATGTCTGTGCTGTGACTGAAACCTGGTTCAAGGCTCCTGAGAGCACCCCAGCACTATCAGGTTTTACCTCATATCATGCGTTCCGACCACAAAAGGAGGGGGTGTATCCATATTCATCAAGGATACCCACACCTCCAGGCTGGTGGCAACTCACAAAGCATCAGAGACCATTCAGGTGCAATTAACCATAGGCAAAACTGCTCTACAGTTTGTAGCATGTTACAGGCCACCCTCTCAAACTCAGGAACCCCACACAGCCTTCCTGAAGACACTGGAGAGTATAAATGTCTCTCCAAACACCATCATATTGGGTGACTTCAACTACCCAAACATAGACTGGGAACATTACTCAAGCCCCAATACCCTAGCCCAAAGGTTCCTGGAGTTCATAAACTCAAATGCTATGGAACAACTTGTCACCATTCCCACAAGAGGTGAAAATATACTAGACCTGATCATCACAAACATGGGGACAAAATGCTCCACACCGGAAGTATATCCCTCATTGGTGAGATCAGACCATAAACTAATCTCACTGGAGATCCACATCCCACCCCCGCCCCCAACAAAAAAGACCACAGTGAAGAACTTCTCAAAAGCCAACTTCACACTTCTTAAGACTGGTGTGGTATCCTTCAAGGCCCCTGAGCCATTGGAAACCACAACCCACACTGCTGAATCCCTTACAGATGCTTTCTACAAGCACCTCCAGGATTGCATGGATCAAGCAATCCCAAATAAAATCAAGACCATTTCCACCAAAGGCAATCTCCCAACCTGGTGGACCCCAGCCATAAACAAACTTTACAACAAGAGGAGAAACTACTACAAGATAGAGCAAAATCCCTAAAAGGGAAGACATCTCTGATCAATACTAGTAAAAAACTATGATCACTCATAAAATCATCCAAGGCCAACTTTGAGAGAAAAATTGCCAAGGACTCAAAAGACAATCATAAGGCCTTCTTTAGCTATGTTAGAAATCTGGGTGGAAACTCCCAGATATGCTCAGAATTAGTCCAAAATGATACAAAAATCACTGAACCCACAGACATTGCAAACATACTGGCAGACAGGTTCAGTGAAAATTTCTTCCCCCCCCCCAAAAGGAGAAATATCTATCCCAGCAGAGTGTAGCCTCCCAATCTTCTCAAATGCCCAGGTGAGAGCTGCTCTCTCTAAAGCTAAAAACACAGCATCAATGGGACCGGATGGTGTCCCCGGCTGTGTGCTACACGAACTCAATGAGGAACTAAACCCACACATAAGGCTGCAGTTTAATCTTAGCCTTACCACAGGATACATACCCAAAGAGTGGTGTCGGGCAAGTGTGGTCCCACTCCACAAAGGCGGTGCTTCTACGGACCCTGGTAATTACCACCCCATAAGCTTAACAAGCCTGGTCTGCAAAGCTATGGAGATGATCATAATGGAACTCATAAATAAAGACATAGGGGACCTACAGACATTGGATCCTACCCAATTCGGCTTTGTCAAGGGCAGATCATGCCTCTTGAACTTGGTCGACTTTTTTGAAACAGTCACCAAGGCCATTGATGAGGGTAAGGCAGTTCGCACAGCCTACCTTGACCTTGCAAAATCTTTCGATACAATACCCCACTCGGGTATCATAGAAAAGCTCACCAGCTTAAATGTAAACCCATATGTCACAAGATGGGTTGCAAACTGGTTCAAGGACAGAACCCACAGGGTTAGAGTTGCTGGTGCCATGTCAGACTCCAAGCCGGTCACAAGCAGTGTCCCACAGGGCTCAGTCCTGGGCCCCCTCTTGTTCGGCATCTACTTTTCAGAAGTGCAGGCAAACATAGGAGGATTGTGGCTGGCAAAGTTTGCAGATGACTGCAAACTGGGCGCCATAGTTGAAAATCCATCAGACACAGATGTCCTTCAGAGAGGTCTCATAGAAACTGATAACTGGTGCCAGAGCCATGGCCTTAAGCTAAATGCCAAAAAATGTATAGTCATACCCTTTGGTCAAAACAAGGTAACCCCAAGTTACCACATAGGTGGCAATCCATTAAGCACAAAAGAGGTTATCAGGGACCTGGGGACCCAAGTTGACAGTAAGCTTTCTTTTGACATTCACATTGCCAAAGTGGTTAGGAGGACCTTCTACATTGCCCACCTGATTATGAAGGGATTCACATCCAGATCAAGGGAGGTCATTATTCCCCTGTACTCTTATCAGGCCACTTATCAGACCAATGATTGAGTACAATGCCTCATTCGGAATGTATCTTACCCGACACCTGCAGCAATTGGAAAGACCCCAAAAGTTCCTCACCAAAAGGATAAAGGGGCTCAAAAATATGCCATATGCTGCCCGACTGAGGAAACACCAGCTCTATTCAGTCGCATACCGTCTGCTCAGAGGTGACCTGTGCCTGACATACAAGGCCATGTCCAACCGGAATTAATGGACATGCTCCACCTCAAAAAATCCAAATCCATCAGAGCCACAAGAGCAAGAGACTTAAACCTCAACACGGATATAAATAGGACGTGCTGGAGGGACAGATTCATCACCCAGAGACTCCCTATGCTGTGGAACAGAATCCCAGTCCATGTGAGACAGAGCACCTCACTGGCTCTGTTCAAGAGGAATCTTGACCAGTGGATGGGAGATCGTAGGTTTACCCCGGGGATCATCTCTGTATCACTGCTGGACAGAGGCACGGCAAACTAATGGGTATAGTATTCTTCAACCTAAGGGGTGGTAAAAGCCACACAACTCTGGCTAGGCTTATAAATGCCCTAGGGCAGATAGCCTAGTATGAACCTATGAACCTATGAACCTATTCCTCCTTTGGGTCTGAGCTCTGATCCTTTCAGGTCTACTCCACAGGGTATCATCTAGCATCCAGCCAGTTCCCATCAAAAAACTCCCCATCTTCTCAGATACCTCCCCAAACCATCTCACTGAAGAGGTTCACCTACAGAATCTCTCACTGAAGATACTGACTTCAATGAAGGGGAAAGGTCCCCCAGATCTCCACAGGATGACATCTCCTTTGGAGACTTCCTAGAAATTCTTAAGTAAAAAGGTGGATAGTCCTCATATACCCCCTCCCCAGAGGTGTCAGTTTTTCTGGAAGCTTTTTGGTCCAGCCCATCTACGTCTTGGGTAACTTCCCCGGCAGATGAGCTTATTGAGTTATAAAGTTTGAGTTAATCTCTCGCCAGTCATGGAAGGAACTGGATACTGTAGAGCCCATCTCCTGTCATCCAGATACATTTTTGGCACTGCCAAAGGACAGATTATACTGGAGCAAAGGAGTCCCTGTTGATTCTATAGTTATGGCAGCAGACACTAAGGAGGAGGAGCTAGCAGAGCTCCTCAGGCCATCCTTCTAACAGAGAGTCCAGGACATTAGGTTTGAAAAGCACATTTTTGCTTCAGCGACCTTTGCCTTGAGGTCCTTGAATTAATTAGCACATTTCATAAGACTACAGTGGGATTTGACTAAGGTACTCTCCAAATCCCCCTCTGAGCCCATATCCATGGAGGAATACAAAAGGTCTTCATATCTGGCCACTCTATTATCCATCTCTAATGTGTCCATTAGGTTAATATCCCATGCTGCAGAAGGTACCTCATGGGCAGCCAGTTCAGGCATAGCCATTAGGAGACACGCCTTGATGCATCTATGCGACTTTGTGGAGCCATTCAAGTCTTCTTTCATTAATGCTCCTTTTGATGAAACATCTTTGTTTGGCCCTACTGTAAAGGAAACACTTTGTTTGAGTGAACAAGATGGAAAGACCCTCTCTGCTGTAGGGATACGCTTTCCTACCCTTCAACAATCCTTTTGCAGGAATCAAAGAGGAGGCAAGAAAATGTGGTTCCATAAGGCCTGGGAATCTTTCCTGGATTCATGAGGGATAACTCCTCCAGAGGTAGGGAGGAGTTCAAATGGAAGATGCCATCCTTGTGGCAGAAGTGGCCCACAAAACCAGGGTTTTTGGGATTTCTTTTTGGATAAATCCTTTCAGTGCTCTGAAGGGTTGCCCAACTACCCACCTTTGGATGCAGTCAGGGAAGGCACTTGTCTTTGCAACCAGACATCTGGCCTTCAATAACAAAATATTCACAGGTGCTAAAAATCATATCCAGAGATTACGTCATACCATTTTCCCAGATCCCCCAACCAAACAAAAATGCTTCCTGACTTTCCACCCAGTCAGAGAGACGCCACAGCTCAGGAAGTTTAAAAGCTGCCAGGCAAAAGAGTCATTAAGGAGATCCCACTAAACCATAAAGGATTCAGAACTTTCTCAAGGTTCTTTTTAGTGCCAAAGAAGACCGGGACCCGAGACCAATTTTGGATCTATGCAAACTGAATCAATTTGTGAAGAAGTCAAAGTTCCAAATGGTCATGATTCAGTCCAGTCTGTTGTTTTTACACAACAATGATTTGATATGCTCAGTCAATCTTCAGGATGTGTACTGTCACATCAAGATGAACAGGTAATCCTGAAGATTTCTGTTCTTTTAGCTGAGGGCCAGTCACTGTCAGTACAGAGCCCTGCCCTTTGGACTAACCACAACCCTCGGGGTGTTTTACCAAGTGTATGGCAGTGGTAACAGCTCACCTGTGACTGCAAGGATTCCAAGTGTTTCCATATCTAGGCAACTGACTCCTCACCACACAAACCAAGCATCTTCTAGAGCAGTCCAGGGACTACTTGCTTCAAATACGTCAATCGCTAGGTATCTCAGTCAACATCTTGAAATCTCAGCTACAATCTGTTCAGAGCCTGGAGCTCATAGATGCCCATTTGAACACAGCAGGTCAGATAGCCTCTCTTGATTCACATCATGTAGACATAATCAGGTTTCAGGTGCAGTGAATTCTTGCTCACCCTCCGCCCCCAGCCAGACTAGTCCTTCAAGCTCTACTGTTGATAGCAGCAGTCATAACCTTATTTCCTATGGCCCGCTTTTATATGTACATTCTTCAATGGACTCTGACTGTAGAGTGGTCGATTCTACATCGTCCTCTCTCCTTTCCAGTCAAACTGACTCGAGTGTGCAAGGATCAACTTCATTGGTGGATTCAGTCTGATGAAGTTTCCCTAGGCTGTCCCCAGCAGTAGCCATGGTGACCATGGACACCTCCCAACTAGATTGGGTGGGTCCCTGAAGAGACTGAAATAATCTCCCTCCTCTGATTCTGCCCCTACCTCTTCTCACTTTAAAAACTCACTTAGAACACACACTTAAAGAATAAGTGGCTATGCCCATGTATTACATAAGTCCTCAAATTATTCCACTTATATACCTCACTTCCTAATATACCTACTGTAATACATATTACAGTCTAGGTCTTCTCCTAATGCTGATTGAATTTGTGTACTTATTCTGTTATTAACCATGTGTAACTATTTTTTCCTGTGTGTGTGTGTGTGTGTGTGTGTGTGTGTGTGTGTGTGTGTGTGTGTGTGTGTGTGTGTGTGTGTGTGTGTGTGTATATATATATATATATATATATATATATATATATATATATATATATATATATATATATAGGTCTTGTTATGTCTTCTACTGTATACTGTATTTTAACATATTGTCTGAAAATTCTCTGTATACTGCATTTTACTTACTGTGGAGCTTTTCTCCCAGGCCACCACTGAAAATGGACCTGTGTCCAGTCAGACCATCCTGGTTAAATGTAAAATAAAATAAATAAATAAAATATCAATATTGTAGAGATGAGAGCGGTCCTACTAGTGTGGCAGGCCTTTTAAGACAGTCTTTCTGTAGGGACCATTGTGATACAAACCAACATAACTGTGGTTTGGTACATCAACAAACAGAGGGGAACCCATTCTTACCCCCTTTGTTGAGAGGCAGTGAGAGTGTGGCAGTGGGCAATCTCATCCAACCATTTTCTTGTAGCAAAGCACATACCGAGGAAGTCCAGCATTTTAGCAGACAGACTCAGATCACTTTTGATTCCTCACTAGTATTTTGTCAGTCAAACAGTGGCAGTGGGAATTTTCCATCATTGGGACCAACCTTGCTGTGACCTTTTTTACCTTTCCCCTCAAAAGCAATTTCTTTGCCCTAATACCCCCTCAGTGGGAGTCACCAAGAGATGTTCTAGTCCACATTTGGCCCTCCAGTCTGCTTTGTGCTTATCCCCCTTACCTCTAATTCTGAAACTTTTACAGAAAACACTTCTGTTGAAAAGCTCAGTTATCTTAATTGCTCTCTTCTGGCCTCATCAAGTGTGGTTCCCCTTCCTGTAGTCTCATCGTCGATATCCTCCATGGATATTGGACTCCAGTCCAGATCTTATCTAGCAACCCTCTGGGATGGAGCCTCCAGATATTCCAGGTCTCAAACTGTCCACATGATTTGTTTCTCCAATCCATTGATAAGCTAGACAGCATAGGCTTTCCTACCCAGTCCGACAGATACTACTATCCTCCCAGAAAGCTTCTATGAGAAAAATCTACAAAAGTAAATGATGAGATTCTCATTTTGTACTATTCAAAGGGAACTTGACCCTTTTACTCTTCCTATATCTGTGATTGTAGAATTTTTAACAACAGTTTTTCAACAAAGTGCTAGTTTTTCCATTATCAAAGTACAATTAGCAGCTGTATCTAATTTTCATTTTGGAGAAAATGCTTAGGTTCATAGGTAGGTACTAGGCTATTGGCTCTAGGGCTATACAAGCCTAGCCAAAAAGGTATACTGGCTTTCGCTACCCAAAAAAAATATTTTCCTGTGCCCCTGTCAAGCAGAACCACAGAAGCGATCCCCGGGGTGAATTTCCTATTACCATCCAATCATCAAGATTTTTCTTGAAGAGTACTAATGAGGAGCTCTGTTTGACATAGATAGGTAGTCTGTTCCAGAGTATGGAAAGTCTCTGGGACAGGAATCTACACTCCAGCATGTTCTGTTTATTGTGGTGACAAGGTTTAGGTCCCTAGAGCGTGTAGCTTGGAGGGATTGGGATTTCTTTAAGTGGAGCATGTCTAACAACTCTGGGTTTGACATAGCTTTGTATGTTAGGCAGAGATCGCCTCTGAGTAGGCAATATGTGATGGAGTAAAACTGGAGTTTTTTGAGTCGGTCTGTGTAGGGCATCTGTTTGGGGCCAGTAATCCTCTTAGTGAGGTATTTCTGCTGCCTTTCCAGTTGTTGTAGATGTCTTGTGAGGTACATACCAAAAGGGGCGTTGTACTCTATAATGGGTCTAATGAGTGATGAGTAGAGAGGAACAATGACCTCTTTTTTTCTGGATGAGAAACCTTTTGTGATGAGGTGTGCCATGTAGAAGGATTTCCTGACCACTGCGGTGATGTGATTATCAAAGGAGAGACTACTGTCCACCTCTGTCCCAAGGTCTCTTATCACACTTTCAGTGTTAAGTAGACTACCGCCTATGTGGTAGTTCATGGGTACAGAGTTTTTACCAAAGGGGATGACAGTGCACTTTTTGGCATTGAGCTTGAGACCATGGCTTTGACACAAGGCATCTGTCTCATGAGGCCCTTTTGTAGGATGTCCACATCATTAGGAGTTTCGATTATGGCTCCTAGTTTGCAGTCATCTGCAAATTTAGTTAGCCAAAAACCTTCTGTGTTAGCCTGTACTTCAGAGAAGTAGATACCAAACAGGAGAGGAACCAGGACTGAACCCTGTGGTAATCCACTTAACACTGGTCTGAAGTCTGATTTGGAGTCTGCTACTTTCACAGTGTGGGTTCTGTCAGTAAGCCAGCTGGCAACCCATCTTATGACATAGGGCTTTATACCTAGTTTAGTGAGTTTATCTATAATTCCACAGTGGAAGATGGTGTTGAACACCTTGGCGAGATCTAGATAGGCTGTGTGAACCACCTTACCCTCATCTATGGCTTTGGTGACTGCTTCGAAGAAGTCTATCAGGTTTAGGAGATGTGATCTGCCTTTTACAAACCCGAACTGTGTGGGGTCCAGAGTTTGGAGATCTCCAATGTCTTTGTTTATGAGTTCCATGATGATACGTTCCATGGTCTTGCAGTCCAGGATCGTCAGGCTAATGGGGCAGTAGTTCCCGGGTCTGTTGTGGCCCCCCCTTTGTGGAGTGGGATAACCGTCGTGGTACACCATTCAATGGGCACAAAGCCTGAGCTGAGGCTATGATTGAACATGGTACATAGGTGGGGTGCCAGTTCATTCTGTAGTTCGTGTAGAAGGCAGCCTGGGATGTTGTCAGGTCCCATGGATGCTGTGTTCTTGGCTTTGGAGAGTGAAGTTTTTACCTGTGCAGCTGTGATTACAGGAACTTTGCATTCTTCTAGTATAAAGATGGGCCGTTTAGGGGGTGAGAGGGGGGTAAAGTTAGCACTGAACCTATCTGCCAGGATGTTGGCAATATCAGTTGGTTCTGTATATTTAGTGTCATTGTGCTGTAACTCAGAGCAGATCTGAGTGTTGCCATTGAGATTCCTGACATAGCTATAGAATGCTTTGTGGTTGTCTTTAGAATCAGTGGCGATTTTGTTTTCCTAACTAGCTTTGGAGGATTTTATGAGGGATCTCAGCTTCTTACTGAGGCTGACCATGGAGTTCCTGCAATCGTGGGATTTTACTCTTTTTTGCAACAGTTTCTTTCTTCTGTTGTAGAGTTTGTTTATGGCAGAAGAACACCAGATTGGATTCCTTTTTTTGGAAGATAGCATCTTGGTTCTGTTAGGGATAGCACGATCCATGCACTCGTTTAAGTGCTTATAAAGTGCATTTGTGTAGAATTCAGCAGTCGTACCTCTGTTGTCCATCTGCATGGGCTTCATAGGCTTCTTCAAAGTTGTGCAAGGCCTTTGTAAAAGGCATCTTCTTACTTAGACCTCCAGTGAAAGACATGACACCTCATTGGGATGTAACAGTCATACTGCAGGGGTCAACTCAACAGTACTTTGAACCTCTAGCTAAATCTGATTTAAAATTTTTGTCTTGAAAAACAGCCTTTTTAGTGGCCATTACATCTGTGAGACGAGTTTTTGAACTTTAGGCTGTATATTCCAAATCTCCTTACATTATTTTTTTGCAAAGATAGGGTCACCTTACAAACAAATCCATCCTTTTTGCCTAAAGTAGCATCCAAAACAAATATCAATCAAGCTATTAATTTGCCTGTCTTCTTCCCCAGTTTCACTAATAAGGGAGAATACATGCTGCATCTCTTAGATGTACATAGACAACAAAGTGTTTACCTTCACAGATTAAAAGTTTTCAGAAAATGGAAAAACTCTGTTTCTTTCTCCCCAAACAGATTTGAGTCTCCAGTTTCTGCAGTTACCCTGGCCAAAGGGATTTGCTACTTGCATTTCTTTTGTTTATACTCAGTGAGGCCTCTCTTTACCAAACCCCCTAAAACACATTCTACTAGATGCACAGCTACCTTTTCCGCCTTTTAGTCTAGAACTTCCATTGATGATTTCTGTGCAGCAGCTACCTGGTCTAACCCTCATGCCTTTATTGGTCATTACAAACGAGATTTAACATCCAGAAGCAGAGCTGCTTTTGGTTCTACAGTACTTCATAATATCCTTCCATGAGGGCCACCTAAGACTGTCCTAATCGTTAAAGAATGAATGAAAAGGACATCATCAGATATTAGTTATGTATTAATTGTAACTGTGCATCTGTGTTGTCCATTTTCATTCTTCCTCATCTCCCCTCCCTCCTTCCTCCCCTTCGTTTCATCTTCTGGAATGACCTTGTGGATATTGTGGAATCCTTTGTACCAGGTTTGAGCCCCAACTCTATCTCTTACCTTTTATGACTATATTTTTAGGGCTTATAAGGCAGCAAACTCAGTATGAGGCACAACTTGTTGACTGGGGCATTATGTGTAGAGGGAGGAGCTCAAGAGTTGAATGAGAGTCTGGTGTATGCAGCCAAATCAGATTGGAATTTGGATCAGATACTCAATCGTTGAGAAAGAATGAAAATGGACAACACACATGCATAGGTATGGTGAATACATAACGTTAATATCTTTCCCTCATATCATATTTTTGGTTTTCTTCTCATAAAATTTATGGTTTTCTGGCAAATCATTGTTAACCAAAGTCACTAAATAATTACATATGTTTGAGTTTCAGTCTTCATATCCTTCAGAAGGCACAGACTGAAGCAAAACCTATTAATCTAGCAGCTTTCTAGGTTAACATGAACATCATTTAAAATTTGTCCGTGATTTGGGGCCTTTGTTCCCTCATTATGTTTGGCTTTGTCAAAATTTCTTGTGCTTTGAGGTTGGGAGGTATGGCCACCAATCATAGAAGGATTATTAGTCATGGAGAGAAGAAATATGATGATACATGTCACTGCTGCTGTGACTGTAGCACAACTGATGAGAGTTTATAGATACTTGATAAAGGATTAACACTTAATTCAGCTCCCCACCAAAGTAGTATGTTGGATGTATTTCATCTAAGAACACTACAAACTTGTTTGAAAGAACAAGCAGCATTCTCTTACAAGAACGTGTGCTCATTATTTAGTGAAATTTTAGAATAAATGTAGAAGGATGTTTCTGGTCCCCTGTGGTTCCTAAAGAGTAGTTAGCAAGAGCCAATCACTTCTACGTAATCTTGGAAAAAGGAGCAACTTAAGTAAAGGAGAACTCCGAATGCAGAGCTCACAAAAAGCTAAGTAGTAAACCTGCATTTAACCCAGAAGATGTCAGGAAAAGTATAATCCAGGAAGGAGTTAATGTACTTGAGAACAGGAAGTAATGTTTCAAGAAGCAGTCAGGAAATATCAAAGCTTCAAATACTTTTATACCCAGCAGATCCAAAAACCAGAAGAATGAGAAGGAATGCAAACCTAGGCCAGCACAATTTCCACATAGAAGATGCTTCCATGTTGTTCCATGTTGTAGATGAAATGCTAAAAAGCTTGTAGACCTCAGGTGACATTTCCTAGCAAATACAGACATGGCAAAATGGGGAATAAGCCATAAATTTGCAAATGATTTATTTAATATCTTGAATCCACAGATTATACCACCTACCTAATACAGACCTGTGAAAATCAGAAATAAAACAGTAACTCAGAAAAAAATATTCTCAGCCCTTGATAATCCCAGTTACACAGCATGCCAAATACAGGCAGGTGCATCAGAAAGAAAACAGAAATTCACAAAAAATGTAATACTTTGGGAACTCAGATAACACACATTGTCAAATACAGACAATGCAAAATTAGGAAAATAAAAGAATTAGGAAGAGAAAAAATGTTTTAAAAAATATGCATGCATGGGGTAGTTAACTATAATGTAATACCTAAAAGATTAGCAACAAACTAATACCTCCATACATTACCTGATTTGGTTAACAGTATTAAAAGGCTTTAGTGCCCTCAGTATTACTCAACAGTCTGAGTGTCTCATTTGAGCTATGCATGTTGAATTTACAGTGTACCTGTTTGTAGTACTAACTCAGCTCCCTAATGAAATAAGTCGTCTTCTTTCGGATTTTCGCATTAGGGGTCACCACAGCTGAACAATGGTCAGCAGAAGATTGGTAGTGGAGTTTTATGGGGTCATGTTGCTAGCCAGGTGCCCAACCTTCCACAGAAGGCACACACATGCACACACTCACACCTAGGGCCAATTTAGTGTCTCTAGTCCACCTATAGCATGTCTTTGGAATGTGGGAGGAAACTGGAGCACCAGGAGGAAATCCAAACGACCGCAGGGAGGACATGAAGATTCCGCACAGAAGGCACCCCAGCTGAGAATTGAACCAGAGAACCTCTTGCTGTGAGACAACAATGCTAACTGCTGCCCACCCCTAATGAAATAAGTAATGTTTGCTTAAACAGAGTCAGAACCTAAAGGACAGCAGTTGTATTGCTTAGTTTAATTTTTCACTTTCAGCATGGAACAGCGAATGCTTGTTGGCATTAGAAATAGTACAACTTCCAGTGACACATAACAGAGTTCCAGGGGACTAATCAAAGTTTACCATCAGTAGCCAACATGAGTTCCTGTCATTCATCAGGAAAAAAAACAGGGAACAGAGTCCAGAGTTTTGTACATTAAACTGGGAATGCCCGACTAACTGTAGGCTTGTAGGAACATGTTATCAGATGTGTCACTTCTTTCACAAGTAACATGCAGAGCAGAGGAAATGCTTCTTCCCTGATGGGTTAAGATGGGTGAATTCTTCTACAGGCATGTTCAGCTACTGCACACTATAAAGACTCCTTTTTCCCATGTTGACTATCATACTGGGACAGAAAGAAGAGCAGAGTAAGCTGTTTAAAGTCTGTGGCCGTCCTAAGCCCATCATGCTGGTACTGAAGCAAGTAATGAAACCCAAGCAGAAAGCAGAAAATGCAGCTGAAGGCCCCACCAGTGATTGTGCGTCCTGAACACTGATGATGATGGGCGTGCAGGTGTATTATTCTGCAATGAGAAAACAATAATGAAAAATATTCAAGGAAAGAAAAGGGGAAATATGCGACTCAGATGAGTGATTAAATGTATATATTCATTTATTGAAAGTCAGCTATGTAAAATGAACTAACACAAACGTCTTGTTAATTTGTCTGAAATTATAACAGAAAAAAGGTGCAGAAGATTTGTATAAGGACAAATACAAGCCAAGCATAACTTTTTTTTTCTAATTTCAAAAACCATATACGCTCTTCCCTGACGGCAATGAAACGTAAAGTAACGTAATAAAATTCCTCCAAAATGCTTAACATCGAACACAGCTGATAGTAAATAAAAGGCTTTATTTGATGCAAAGTGAGCGCTTTCGCCAACAGGCTTCTTCAGACTTATGAGAAACACAGTCATGCAAACAATTTAAAAAGCCCTCCTTGAGCTGTGATTGGTTACATATTCTATATCAAAACCACATTATAATTTAAAGAGCTAGATACAGCATCTACTGCCTCTTTGCAAAACGCAAAGTCGGGAGTATTGTAAAATAAAAACAACTTCTTCATTCTTGATAAAGAACAAATACATATAAAAAATACATATAAAAACTTGGCAAAAATGGCTTTCCAGGAGATTTCATATATAAAGTTTTTGTACAAGAACCAGGAAAGTGCATGAATCACATTCTATATGCACATTCATAGTGATGTTATATGATTGTAGTGAAAATCAGAAAGGACAAGCTCTAAAAGTAAAGACACATACAAAATTTTAAAATCAGTCACTGGCAAGTATATAATGCACAGACCAGACTAGAATGAGATATCATTAACATCAAAGTCTCTAAAGCTGCACCTATATCTCAAGGGCTTATATCTTGGTTTTATTTACTATCAGCTGTGTTCGATGTTAAGCATTTTGGAGGAATTTTATTACGTTACTTTACGTTTCATTGCCGTCAGGGAAGAGCGTATATGGTTTTTGGAGTTTGTTATTTCTCATTTTTTACGCTCATTCCCGTCTCCGTTGGAGTGCTTTGCTGCGTTGGATTTGTGCTTACAGTTTTTTTCTAATTTGATAGTGTACTTTCCTATGTACAAAACAGGCTATATACTACCACATATAAATAAAGAACGTAGTTGCTTCTGTCTTTGTGCAGCCACATTTGTGCACATTATGTTTGGCTTGCTTGAAACCCCATGCTAATTTCTTCATGATTTTTTTCTTGGTTGTCCCCCATATCACACTGTTAATTCTTTCTCAAACTTTTGGTCTAAACAAATCCCAAGATGCATGCAGCCTTGCCATGATTCTGGGGTTATATTCATGCACTCATGTTTTCAACTGCTGACTGTTTTCTAGATGACTTTAGTAAGTCATCTATTTGGAAACCTACCAGACTTTAAAAAAAATAAAGAACAGAAGCTTCATGCCCCAAAACTTAGCATTTTTTTTGTTGCGGAGGTGGCTCCTGTTTTCTTCCATGTGAAGGGCTTTGCCAAAACAGCCCCCTTATTTGCATATACTTACTCTAGGTCACACACCCTTGGGAATAGCTCATGCCCTTTTGGAAAGTTTTGTTATCTTATGGTTAGATTAAACAAGAGCTTTTACTTGCTTAACTTAAGTCAAACAGGTAAATGACCAAAGATTCAGCATTTGACTTTATTAACAGAACCCTACTTTGTGTCCCACTAGGAGCAACAAAGCTAATACAAGTGTCTGGGAATTCTGGCTTACTCTTTTTTTTTTTTTTTTTTTTTTTTTTTTTTTTTTTTCCAAAATTAGGAAAAATGTGAGTTGTTTGTCACAGCTGAGAGAATGAATCGAGTAGGAGTTCCTTCATTTGTTTATATCCTTTTGATAACCAGAAGAGTCTAGTTTGGCAGAAAACATTTACAGTAGAGGTCTAGAAAGATAATCTCTAAGAGCAATCAAATTGTCATTATGCATATATAATGGCGAAGTGGGCATAACAGAAGTGCAATATTGCATGTATAGTTACATTTCTCTTAACGCACAAGTTTACATCACTAGTATGCCAGTAAATATCAGTGTCATAATTATATCAACAAATCCTCCAGAGTGCAGCTGTCTTTTTTTTGCCCCTTTTGTCTATTGACCATCAGCCCCTCCTAGTCAGTTGGCCCACTCATGCTGTTAATTATCCATGATTTCAGTTTATATCAAGTTATGTTCTGTCACAGAACAGTTTCTTACAGATAAATGTTGACTCTCTGCCTTTCTTTCAGTCCCTTTCTCTACACACACACACACACACACACACACACACACACACACACACACACACACACACACACACACACACACTTTATAGGTATGCATGTATATATACATGTTATGGTTTCCACTAGGAGGGAACAAAAATGAATGCACCGAAGACTGGAATCCGCAAACTGCATTCACTGAAAACATCTTGCTGATAAACACCTTTTTAAGTGTTTTTGGTGTGTGTGGGGGGGGCAAGCCCCTCTTACACCCCACTCCCCCTGAACTTATATATACCAACTCCAAGATTGCACTTATTTGAAAAAAGGGAAAATTCTCCCCAAAAGGGAATTATGTTTTGTACAACTTGCAAGAAGTGATTTCCTATGGAGGAACTCTGATCATTGGGGAGCTGAAGCTTTGTCCACCAGCAGGGTAACCCATATTATGTATATGGCAGGGCTGTACAGTCTACATCTTCTGTTATGTGTGGCACTCACAGAAGCACTGATTATATTTTTATTACATACTTCTTCTGGATTGGATATTATCCATTCCCTAAACAAGGTAGTTTTTATAACAAAAACGTATGTGTTTGGTTATCCTTTCCTCTTATTATCTCCAATATCCATTTTTTCATTGAGCTATTGACAGACTACATTATAAGCTTTTGCAGGGTATTGATATAACTTTCTGCATTCAAGAAGTTTTCTTCTTTTATGCTACTGTTTATACTTCTGTTTATAACTTTACTAGAACTATGGCCAGTTATAATTTTTCATAAACAGCAGAGGGTCAAGGCTATGGGCTGTAGACAGGTTTCATCCTTCACTCATGGGTTTGATTCCCTCAGTCTCTACCTGCCTGTTGTCTGACTCTAAGCAAGTTGCTGAATCAGATAGTGATTCTAGGTTGCTCCTGAAAGATTTGTTTGTGTGGAGCAGTTACCAAGCTCCACAAAATGAGGCTACACATGCATCAGAAACATACCTCTCAACTGTATCAAATTCCTCTGCATTTACCGATTTTGAGGTCCATATAATGGGGTCCCACGAATTCCTGAGTAGCCCTCTTTATTTCCGAATTTCTCTGCTTTTTTTTTCCAGCAATTTTCTGCTGTCGTCATCATGTGCAGTGGCATGTGTGATGATGTCAGCTTCGTAAGCAGTCTGTCGGAATTCAGCTGAGGGCTCAAGGGGTGTGACTATTGACTGACTGCTTAGAGGCGTTGGGACTGGACTACAGCTCGGAGAGCGCAGCAACAGTGTTTTTTATTTTAGTGTGCACACCAGGTTCAGTTGAATAATTTAGAAAGAGTCGAGACTAGACTAGGAGAGAGTAGAAACAGCGTTTTTTTTATTTTTAATTAGAAGTTTAGAGAGAACAGTCAGCAACAGCAGAGTTTCTCCAGGCTCCTCCAGGTAAGGGACTATTAAGAACAGAGTAACTTGAGCTACTGTTTTTGCATTTAAGTGAGTACAAAAGGTCTAGCTGAATTCAGTGCTGACTGCCAGGTTCATTCAAGTCCGTTGTGCTTTGCAGGTTCATTCAAGGGGTGGGTGGGTGTCTGAAATGTCCCAATTATGTGTAACTGCTTGTTAAGGTTACCCAGGCTCAATCTCTGTACCTTGGGTACAAGGGGCAAGAGCCTGAATTCTCTACCCATACCACCACTTGTGATTCAAGGAGGTAAGTCTATACCTCTTAACTGTCCAAAGTTTTACATAATATCTGGAATGTTTGGCTCATACTTTTGGTCTGTGTTTCTCGTAAAATTTGTGGTTTTCTGGCAAATCATTGAGAACAGAAGTCACTAAATAATTATAGCTGTTTAAGTTTGTCTTCCTATCTTTCAGGAAACACATGGTAACACCAAAACATTTTATTCTAGCAATTTCTAAGAACCAGATTTCTTGTGCTGGAAAATTCTTCAGAGGAAGAGAGGTTTAGTGCTGTTTATGTCAAGTCTGTTTGTATTGTTAGTAGCACAATAGGTAGTATACTTGCTTTTGATGCAGAAGGCTGTGGGTTCTACTCCCACAGTATGTAGATGGATTGCTGATACTGTACTGTGCATTTTTAAAGGGGGTGGATGCTGCTGTCCTGAGAATGCCCTCTTTGGCAGAGATGCCTAGTAACTATGAACATGTTATCAGTTTGCTATCCATTCCCTATTGCAATATTACTAGCTTGTTATTTTTTTAATGTAACATAGGCAGTTTATTCCTCGAGGGCAACAGGCACTTTATTTATAGATGATACAATGATATATAAAGTTGTTTGCTAGCAGCAACCTCTTCATTAGTTACAGATATCTTTAATGTGGAATTATTTAGATGACTTCTACTTCTGCAAAGATTGTGCATATTTACTGATACTGGTGGATTGTAGAAGTTTGAGTAGACTTTTATGATGGAAATGTTCTGAATTGGGCAGTTTTGTTCATGCATTTTGTTTCATTGCTTACTAGAAAAATTTTCAAAACAATAAATTTAAAACACGCTCTAACAAATGTGCTGTATTATACAAGGAATATAATTTAATACAATCAGGAAGGTGTATCAAAGAACACATGTAAATTTTGTGTGCAAGGGGCCTATGATTTGAAAACAGCCCAAAGGTAATATTTATCCACCACTGGACAGATGCATTTTCTTTGAATGTGGGTTTCGATGCTGTTTCAATGAATGTGAGTTTTAAGGGCAGAGAAATTTTAATGTTGTCTATTTTCACTGTGAGACTGTATTGCTTTGTTTAGCAGATATCCATTAGTGTTTGTACTATAAAATGTAAAATAAAAGTTTTAAATGAAATCCATATAATCATTGTAGAAGTAAAGCAGTATGCACATAACAGTGTTTATGGTAAATAGGGCAAAGTAGCCAAGTAATGGGACTTTGGAATGACTGCAGGGGGGAGGTCTGTGTATGTAGGCCCCTGTTCGACCATGATTTTGTGAGGGGAAGGGCAGCAAACTTAAAGACAGCCCCAGGTGGCACAAACTCTAGCTACGCCACTGATCAATAGGCCATGGAGATTGAAAATGACATTTGGAGGGCCTAGCAAACTATAGTATTATTTTGCTAAGATTAGAATATTGCCTACCACTACTTTTACCACAAAACCCACATACTATAAGTCAACAAAAACAAAATCCTAAGGTTTATCATCTTATCCCTTCCCAGTGAACATCACTGCTGCACATTTAAAAAAAATGGTTGTCATTTACTACAGGGTCTGGGGCCATATTTTGGTTGTCTGTTCTTCAGTTTGCATTTGAAAGTTGGTATCCCACAATTCCATTGGAGTGGGTGGGGTTACACAATTATGTATGCAAATGTTATGTTAATCAGCGTTCAGATTTGTACCTATTTTTCATGGGCCCTTGTCCAGATTTCTGATGTTTCCAAGTTGAGAGGTATGATCAGAAAGAAATGTTCTGGCACTAAAATGTACCTCTGATGCATATGTAGCCCTATGCAGTAAGGACAAGGTTCACAACATCAGCATACGAACATTAGCACTATGTAATAACAAAAGCCACCTGTGAGTACCTCCCCCAATATTATTATTGGAAATGAGAAAACATGTACATCATAAAAGCTAAGACTGTTTTATTTGTATGGTAAAATAACTCATGGGATGACAAAAATAGTTTCACTTTGTGTTTATTTCACAGTAAAAGACACACACAGTCCCTTTTCCTGACACCACTTTAAGCTACCAATCACTGGTAAAAATGGATTGCAGGCCCGTTACAAGAAGTATCACTGGTAAAAATGGATGTCAGGCCTGTTACAAGAAGTACCACTGGTAAAAATGGATGGCAGGCAGACTGAGGTATTTAGGTAATCTAATGAACACATACATATATGATTTATTAACATAAAAATCTTAGGAAGCTGTCTTAATTTTTGCAATTGGTGGCTGAAATCAATAACTACTTTTGCATGCTTTTTTACAGGAGGGCTTGAAACTGAAACGGATTATGACTATAAAGGAACGAAACAAAAGTGTACATTTTCCTCTGGCAAGGTGGCTGCATACATCAACAATTCAGCTGAAATTTCAAAGGATGAAACTGGTAAGTACTGCTGCCTGGGTAAAAGTCAAACATCACACACAGACACACCCCTTTTAAAACCAGAATATTACAATCAATATTGCACAAACTAATACAAAATAAATATATAAAACTCCAAACTACATGCATATTCAGAGTAATATACATGCTCCATTAGGACTGACATTTAATATATTAGGAACTGGCAAAAGTACTCCACCAATAATTTATTTCAACTTTCACCAAATGCTGTACAAATAATGATGAGCCTTGAAGTAGGTATGGGATATCCAGTGTATGGACTATGGATATTCATTTTATCCATTTGAGGTAATTGTTTTTTTCATTCATTCATTTCCAGTTACCCACTTTACCAATTTATCATCTTCAAGGTAGCTTTTTTCCTGTATTATTTTGTGGTTTGTCGTTTGCACTACTTTTTTTTCTGTGACGCTTTTAAGAGAGAAAAAGTGAGAGAGAGAGAGAGCAGTATGCTGAATGGCACACATGTAAATGCTTTACCACTGTTCCAGTTTCTTTTACTTAATTTTGCTTGTATGAAGGAGCAAAGTGTATGTAATGCATTGAAATTTGTGTATTACAATATGGTGTTACTGGTTTTACAGATCAGAGACTGGGTGTGTGTGTGTGTGTGTGTGTGTGTGTGTGTGTGTGTGTGTGTGTGTGTGTGTGTGTGTGTGTGTGCACGCGCTTGTGTATTTGTATATATATATTTATATATATATATGTATGTATACGTATGTATGTATATGTAGATTTATATATATATATATATATATATATATATATATATATATATATATATATACATACATACATACATATACATATACATACACACATGTATGGATGGGCCTACTTTACATGATCGAACTTTCAAATGCTTGACTTTCATATGACCGAGACCATATGATCGAATATTTAAAAGTTCAAACATGTAATAAAAAAACAAACAAAAAAATAAATAAATAAAAGTTTCTAGCCCCCCTGCACCCCCACACCCCCGCTATTTAAATGTACCAACTCCAAGATCACACTACATTATGGAAAAGGAAAATCTTCATGTTCCGTGCTGTATGGAGATCTCTATTCAGACCGTTCAAACTTTTAAAAGTTCAGTCATATGGTCTCAGTCATCTGAAGAGGACCCATATGCATACATCTGTCTGTCCATTTATATAGATAGATGTATACATGTAAGTGATACAATATAGCATATTTATGCCTTATTGTTATCTTCTGTTGATGCATAATTTGATAGGTATGGGAAGGAATGAAGGCACTATGTATTTTTTCTCTGCGGGATCCTTTTCACAATTGAGTGATGGTGCATGTAAAGTGTAAAGAGCAAGAGTGATGTACACACCTGTGTCACCAAAGGAACTGCTTAATGCTTTCCCAGTCCATGCACACAACCTCCCTCTCATGCAAAGTATTGGAGCTACCATCATTGTCATAGTCATCCATAGTACATGCTCTCACCAAACAGGCCCAAGTGGTCATTAGCCTAGTATACAACTATGAACCAATGAATTTCTGACAAGGGACATTTTGGCAAAATGAAACTGTGCACCTAGCAACAGTACTATTAAATCTTAAACTGCTGCTGGCACATGTAACTTATCAGCTTACAGTAAAACACTTGCCAGAAGAATTTTTGCAGGGGGCATGCCAACCAATGAAATTATCTCCCCCATCAGATATCTTACATCTGTTGGAAAATGCTGTGGTTAAATGCCAGTCCATTGGAAGTGTAGCTGCTTCCAGTGCTTAATTCAAGAATGCCGCCATTGCAGACATCTGTGCCATGGTGACTTGCCCCTTGGTTCAAATATTCATTTAGAACCTGTTTCTTCACCATGAGTCTGAGAGGTGGGGCTTCTTTGGTGGTTCTGTACTTCAGGAAATCACACTGTTGATCCTTTAGCCTTTTGCTGTCCTTATGGTTTTCTATCTTGGTAGCTTCACTATTTGTAATTCAGTGCATAACCCAACAAGTATAGTCACTATTGTTAAATATTATAAGTACATTCTTAGTGTGCCATTTGATCTGTGATGAAGCCTTCCTTGCTCTCAAACACCCTCATTATGCCCAGTGATTTTGCTGACTTCCCTGTAAGTAAAGCAAACATACACACTAGTATATAACTTGTAAATATCTAGGTATTAAGTCTTAATTGTTTTTCCCATGATTTGCACAAAGCATGTTTGCCTGGTGGTTAAAGTGGTGGGCTTAGAGGCTAACTTTATTACTCTACATATATGACACATAATGTCACATCATGTGCTAGCATAGGTCATGTGTACTTCTCAGTGCATGAGCTCCAGAGGGAGCAAATGCAGAACTGAAAAGGGGGCAACTACAGACCCATCAAGAAGGATCACTTCATAGATGATTTAAACAAATGTGTTGTATCTTGTGATAAACAATAGTTACAGAATACAGAAGCAGGTTGCACTGCAAGTAATTATAACTACCTAACAGTTATCTGCTTACCAGTCTATACAAGTAAATATTTTGATTAAAAGACACATATTTTACCTGCTGTGACACTTGATAAATATAAGTGGCATATAACTAAAAGGAGAGTACTGCTTTCAGCCATTTCTTATACACACGAGCCATCATTAAAATATTAAACCATATTTATTTTTCTTACAGAAATAGCTAAATGGTTGGCAAAGAATGGACCTATTTCAATAGCCCTGAATGCTTTTGCCATGCAGGTAAGGAAGTTTGATTTATTTTTACAGCTCTAATAGACTTCAGAGATCTGTCTTGTTGAATTTACTGTGTTGTGGAGTGGCCCACCAAGTCACATGTAGATTTCTTACAAAAATGAACAAGTTTTGTTTTTACCTGTAATAAAAGGTCTTGTAAAGGCTCTTCACAGAATTACATTTTCTTGTGTCCAAACCAGAGACATCAGTACCTATTCTGTTTTTGTTGTATAATGCCACACTAGCAGGCAAAAACCCTTGTAGTCCAAAACCTCAGTCATCTTCCACTTCTTCAGTTCATTGTAGCTTCAGATTTCCCATTTTGCTCCTCATAAAATGATATCCAACACAATTGTAACTCTGTTTCACTTGGTCTCTTCCTTCTCTAATCCTTCTCACACTGTGTGCCTGTAATATAGTACTATATGTATGAACAACTCCATGCTGCACAGAGAAATGACTGACACATATCAAAGAACTACGTACTGGTAGGACTTAGTATATGCATCTCATAGCATAAGTATATCTCATTATACCACATAGATGATTATACCAATAATATTCGTCAGTAGCATTTCATATTTCTGGAGCTTATCTTCCCATTAAAAAATGCAAATAAATAATAACACACACATGCATAAATAAAATAATAATCAGTTTTTCCTCCTGTTGTGAGGTTTTGAGGCCAAGCTCCTGCAGCACATACTGCACATATTATCTCTTCTGAAATACACAACTGTGCACTTTGAAGGAATGAAATCAAGTTGCCACCCCTCAAAACACATCTTCACATTGCATGCCTGTCTAGACCTGCCTCATTCATAGTGTGCCACTACAAAAGACAATGATCCATTTTCCCATATTCTGTAAGATGACCGAGATGAGCACATTAAACAGGGTTAGACTCAGGTGTAACCCCAGTGGGTCACCACTTTTTATTTTTCCCCACTGAGATGTTCACTTTGTCTGCCACTCTCTGTGTATTCTGGCTTCTAATCAGTTATGGAATTCTTCATCAACACAGTTTGCTACCCGTGCCTACACTCTTACTGTCACAAGGAAGCATGCTTTAGGGGATTGAGCTCCGTTTAAGTCCAGATATGTTATCCTGTCCACAGATTTGCCTTGGTCCACCTTCCAGTAACTCGTCACAGACATTGATCAGGTTAGGGTGACAGTATCTTCTTGCTGCGAGTCTATGCAAGAATTTGCTAAACAGATCACTCTGTTCAAGGAACCTCATTAGCCAAGACATTGGAATGGACTTCTACTTTTGCTCCACTGCTGAAGTCAGACTTGTTGGCCACTACTTCCCCTGACTATTCCTTGGTCCCTCCCATAGGTGGGCATCACCACGACTTACTTCCTGTTGTCTGGAACCGCCACTTCCCTAAATGAGCTACTGAAGAGCTTTGTTGAAAGTGACCTAGTTGCTCTCTAGAGAATTTAGGGAAGGTTCCTATCAGGCCTCCTGCATCTTGGGATTGTGTACTTGAACCAAATATTGATTCTCTAACTGACAAGAGTGCAAAGGCTTTTTTGCTGAGAACCACTTTCAGCAAATAGGTGGTGTTGCCCTTTCTCCACTGTTGTTTGACCATGGAGCTGGTGTGTGTGTGTGTGTGTGTGTGTGTGTGTGTGTGTGTGTGTGTGTGTGTGTGTGTGTGTGTGTGTATATATATATATATATATATATATATATATATACTTATTTGTTATACATATATATATATATATATATATATATATATATATATATATATATGTGTGTGTGTGTGTGTGTATGTATGTTATAGGGGTGCCCCACACACAAAAAAAGCTTAATGTCCTATTTCCTGAAAGTAACTTTCAGCGATTATTTTTCACTGTTTTGGTCATTGGACAAGTAGTAATCGATAAATAATCATGAGTCCTGCATCTTGTCAGATCTTCAGCTATTATTGCTTCACCTCTTTACCCACTTTTTTCCTCTGTCCTGCCGTCTCAAACTGGTATCCCACCTAACATTTTCTTGATGAAAACCAATGAGAAATATTCAATTAAAAAGTTTTAGCCTGTTCTGTATCCTCTTTATTCTCTGAACCGCAAGCCATTTCACTAATTTCTCTACCTGCTTTCTTTCTTTTCTTTTAATCCCACATAACTAAAGATGACCCTTTTTCTTCCTTTAATGTTTGCTGACAGTCTTTCCTCCAGTTCTCCCTTGGCCCTCCGCATGAAGATTGAAGCCTTGTTTCTGATCTACATAAAGCTGTTTGAATTGGCAGGACCTGCTAGAGCCAATCCCTAAACACAGAAATTAAATGGGTGAAAAACAAACATATCTATACTGAGGCTGAGAGTGCCATTTCTCTGAAGTATGGTGATCTTGAAGTTTGTATAAATATGTTTGGAGGTGGGAGCGGTTTGTCCCCTGCAGAAAAGAGGAAGTTTAAAGGAAAAGGCTGATGGTCGAGATTGGCTCTTCTTCAGTATTTCCTGCTTTTTTTTTTTTTAATGTCCACACACAGCATTTTGAGTGCCGACATTTCAGTAGCACGACATTTCAGTAGCTCTGCCCCATAAAGCTCTTCCACCAGTACACTCCTTCTATCACTGTAGTTCTCATCACTTATGGATGCTTTCGTCTCAGTAGTGAACCATATTGTTTTTGTCATTCTCTTTACCACTACAGCCCTTTATCAGTGTCCTTTATTTCATACCCATATTAGCTCCCTGTTATACTGCACATCTCCAGCATTCCTAAGCTTTCTTCCCCTATCCCAAGACTCACTCCTTTTAACAAGTTCAGTAATTCAGCCTTCTTACTGTCAGTCCCTAAACTGTGTGTTAATCTTCCTGTTGTCATTAAACAAGTACTGACCAAGCCATCCTTTAAACGTACCATTGTGTCTCGTCTTATGTGTAAGTGGATTTTTACTTGTGGCTTCCATTAATTCAGATGGCTGACTTGTCCTGCCATAGTCCTGCTCACAGTGTAATTAGTAATCAAGGTATAATATGTAAATGAGATGACATGCTAGGCTAACAACGTATGAGGCATTGTTATCTAGGATAACATTTAATTGAACAGTTCAGCTTAATTTTGCGTGCAACTGCTGCCATTGCTGAAGTTAGTCAGTAAAACCAAGTTAGGATTGCATTTTCTTGCCTCAGTGATGAATTCATTAATTTAGATCCATTATGATTAACTGCATGCCATTATTCACCATGCAGTTAATTGCAACAGAAGCATCCAAGTCCTCAGTATAGTGTATACCAAGTCACCAATACTCCAAATGTCATACAACACTGATAACTCCTTTTTGCTTGTGAGGGCAAGTTCTAACACCTCCAATTTCTATATATTCTGTAGATACCAACTATATGTGCATGCAAACTTAGAGGAAAGGGAAAAACTGGGAAGGAAAAATAAAACTCATATTCTCCCTCTTCTCAGCGTCCTATGCATCAAAATTGAAAGCAGAGCATTTGTGACATAGCCAGTTGTGACATACTAGGACGTGAACTACAGGAGCCCTGTGATATTTCTACGACAACATACTTTTACTCAGTCACATATTGAACGACGTATTATAGGTCTTCACCTTTAATATTGACTTGACATGATGTCAGAAGTGTGTGACAAGAAAAGAGAAAATTAAGGCCAGAAAGGCTGCCCAAGATCTTTCATTGAAGAAGTGAGTCACAGAGATAAAAGAAAGAAAAAAAGGCATTTTTGTGAACTGGACAGCAGCAGGACTAGACACATGTTAGTATGACACTGAATCCCACATTCACCATAATCACCATACAGCCACCAAAACTATTAATTTGTATGAAACCACAAGAATGGAAAAAGTAGGTGAGAATATTTGAAAGGTTTAATCTGCCAAGTAATGTACATGTGTTGTCCAAAGCTTGTAAGGTGACCACATCAGAATACTGTATGGGAGATGATGTTGATAATAACCTCCTGAGAGGTCACTTTAATTGTCACTGAACTGCAGTTAGACAAGGCTGTAGAGGGCATTTTAAAGGAGACTGCATTACTTAACTGAACGGCACTTGCTCAGACTAGTCACGGGTACAAAATAGATGATGCTGGGGGCACAGTCCCTCCCCCTTAGAAACCAATAGAAAAATATCCAGTGCAAGGGTGAGTTCACACAGATGGATTCACACTAGTGACCATTTTGTGCTCTTGTAATCCAAATTAATGACCCAGATCCTCTGTTAAAGACCCTGCAGTCATGAATTATGTAAAGATTTTTTTCTTCTTCTTCTTCTAGTTCTATAGAAGAGGTATCTCCCACCCATTCAAGATACTGTGCATCCCTTGGATGATTGACCACGCTGTGCTGCTTGTCGGTTATGGTACACGTAAGTAGAATACTTTATATAACATATCGATGACCAGGAATAAATTATTGTATACTGCACAGATTTATGCAATGATTTATGTATGTCATGACCACACAAAAGCTTGACAAGATATGCATACCTTAAGCAGAACACAAGCAGATGATGCTGTGAGCGATACATCTGTGGAATTGAAGAGGTGGAGAGAGAAAAGTGCTGCATACCAAACCTTGAAACAATTTGTTATGCAATGTGGTGGCTGACAAAAATACAGCAAGAATGTACAAAATTGAAGGTATATAGCATCATGGAAAAACTTCCAAACAGTACTGAAAAAACGATGCAGCACTTGTGACAGTAATCCTAATAATGTTATATAATTACTGCTGTTGCTAAATTACCATACAGAAGACATTAGGATTTCTCTGTTTATTCTAGATAAAATGTGTAGCATACAACAGATGATATACATTTGAAGTAATAAATGCTTCACCTCTATGAGGAATGTATAATTATTTCCAATGACAAAACAGAATGATTTATGTACAGTTTCTTTTACAATGTAGTTATTACCCCAAGCTTCTGTATGCACATGTATAAACAAGCAGATTTCAAACAAGCAGATTTTCATGAGAATTTGTGGTACAGAGGTTGATTTTGCAGTACATCCAGGAGCATGGTTTAGCACATCTGATATCTGGCAGGAATAGTTCTTCTGTCAATGATAACTTTATGGTGTAGAGAGATAAAGGCCTGACTACAACCCACCTGAGACAGAGCTTGCTTCAACATTGTTTTTTTTTTTTGGGGGGGGGGGCTGAGGGTTGCATGCCTGGAGTACAGACACCATGTTAAATCCCTGGTGGAAACACAGGATTGCTGAAAATACTTTGCCTTTAAAAGAAGAATGACTGAGAGGATACCTCTTTCAGAAGCAGGTGACATGCCCTTTGTGTACACCCAAAACACTCACCCTCTTAGCACAAGCACTCTGGACAAAGCCAAAAATAATGGGGGGGGGGGGACAGAAGCCCAAAATCAAGGACAGATTGTAAATATTTTTAAATCACCGGTGGAAGCAAGGGATTACTAAAGAAACTTTGCCTTCAAAGAAAGAGCAACTGTGAGGATACCTCTTTCAGAACCAGAAAACATGGCCTTCATGTACAACCCTTAATTCAAGCCCACTCACTACAACAGTTATGGACAAAGCTGGAAATAATGGGGGGGGGGGGCAGAGGTTGAAAATCAAGGTCAGAGTTTAAATATTGGTATTACAGATTTAGAGGGTTGCTGTAATAACAGCCTTTGCATTATCATGTATTTTCTGAAGAATATGAATTCTGAAACTCAAATGTCTTTCATAATTTAGTGACTAAAATCATCAGTGATTTGCCAGAAAACCACAGATTGTATCGAGGAATGAACCAATTATATGACACAAAATTCTGTACCCTTGAGAAGTATGCGTACACCCATTGTGTGTCATCCCTTGAGACACTGTGGGCATGTGCAAGGGGAACTAGTATGGCCTAAAGAGAAAATTCTCTGATTCCCAAGTATGATGATAGTTCCACTCCTGACACTTACTCTTCACCCCTTTTAGGACTGTCATCTCCCAAGAGATCATGGGTCAGTTTGGGGAGCAGGAGGGAGACTTGTTATTGCAGAGGAAGGATGGGACTAGAGTGCAGAGAAACAAGGAGGGGGTAGAGATTTTTTCAGATTTCTGTGAAGATTATATGCATCATGGGTCACTGGTGGAAGGTCAGAGTCAAAGTAAAAGAAAATAATTTGGGAGTGGCAAAGTTTGGGTGCCGAAGAGAGAGGTTCCAGTTACTGAAAAAAGTCACACATAGGAAAAGTGTCTGACTAATAGAGAAAGACCGGTTTCTGGAAAACTACTATAATGCCGTGACATAGCACCTTAGAAAAATCTTCTTTGAAGCTTTAAATCTGACCAGTGCCCAGCTTTAAGAGATATTCTTCAGATATACATCCCAAGTTGATCTTTCTGTTCCACAAATAAAGTGCTCCTTCATACAACACCCTCTAACAACCAGGTTAGGGACTCCTTATACTCTTCATATATCACTAGACTTTGAAATAAGTTACCCATTCAGCTCAAAATAACACAAATATTTCAAACACAAACTTAAGTAGTATCTCCTCGAGTCCTGGCTCGGTACCTGTTCAATGCCGGGATAAATCTTTATCCCTGCTAAACTTTGTTCCTCCAATATCTTACCTTCTTATTAAAACAGGGGGAGAGAAAACTGAGCAGAGGGAAGTTAGAGTGACTGTAGGGGAGATGTTTCTAATATCTCATGACTGTAGGATGGAGTCTGACAGGAGGGATAGTTAAACTGTTTTATGGTCAGTGTCAAGTTCATTGAATGAAGGGTAAAGAAATCACTTGTAAGTGTAAATATGTCTGGGTTAGGGCCAAATCCAGCATGAGACTGACTGGGCCTGCGGCACAGTGCTAGCTAGGCAGCTCCATAACTATATAAAACAAAAAAAAAGTGTTCTACTCAGAAACTTAGACTCTAATTTTGTCTTCATATTCTAATCTGGGTCCACTCAGCTTTGATGGTGACAGCTCCAGTTTCTTCTCTTTCATTGACTTGATTGTAGAGCCAACAACAGAGAAACTTCTTGGAGCTTGTCCCACTCAAAACAGACAGACCAATAGTGGGCAAGCAGTCAAACAGTACCATAATCTTTTCAAGAAAAAAAATGGTACAGTGCAGTGCAGTGGTGAAGATGTTGAATTGTGGCTGTAGTAAGTAATTGTGTTTGTGCACGCTCAGGCAAAGGACAAAGCTGTCCCTGATTTGCAGAATTTCTCTGATTTTTGCCTATACCCCTCAACCTCTTAGAGCAAGAAATCTGGACAAAGCCACAAATAAAGGTCCAAAAATAGGAACAATTTCTAAATATTGCTCTGACAAACTTAAAAATTTGACAGAATAACAGGTTTTGCATTAGCAATATTTTTTGAAGGGTATGAAGTCTGAAAGTCAAATATCTGCCGTTATTTTCTGATTTTCATCCTCAATGATTTAGCAGTGAATTACCAGAAAGCCACAGTTTTATGATAAACAGATAAAAAATATGAGGCAAAAATCTGGACAGTCTGCAAAAATCTGTACAGTTGAGAGGTATGAATTATTTTTGCCTCATATTTTTCTGTCCTTTTTTTGTCAAATAACTGAGGATTACAGTCAGTCAGTAATGCCAGTCATTAAAGTTTCATAGTTTTTATTGTTCAGAAAACGTATGTCAATGCAACACCTGTTGTTCTGTTAACTTTTTAAGTGAATTATATTTTTGTTACTTAGCATAGATGATTAAGGTTCTGAGGTGTTTAACTGCTTCCTGTAGTGAAACATACTGTATAGGGTTTGATTCCTGCCATCTCAATTTGCTTAATGTATTTATTTGACATTTAATTTTTTTTTTTATTTTATTTGACATTTGTTTACAAGGAAAGTCCAACTGGGTGAGTGCTCATGTTCAGCATTTGTCTGGGGAAAAAAGCTCCAGAGACAGTTAGCATATTACATTAGCTTATTACAGAGCAACAATTAACACTGTCACATATAAGAAAGAAAGTACAGTGGATAGTACATTGTTTTTACATATATTAGATGAAGCATACTTGCACATTTATTATGGACAGCTATAACTAAGGAGACTGTATACATGAGACAAGTGGTCTTTACAATTATATGATTCAGATCAGTAAGATTCTGCTTAAAAGTTAAATAATTGTTATTATAATGTACTTAGTGTACATATTTTATAGTACAGGGTTGAGAGAGGAGAAGGAAAGTAGGAGATAGAAACTTACATGTTTATTAGTAAAGTATGGGGTATGGATAGTGAAGAAGCAAAAGGGAGAAAGAAAAGTTAGGGGATTGTATACTGATAATAGTGTAAGGTACATATAAAAGAGGCAATAAATTATCAATTTTATAAAACATAATAGCAAGATGGCGGGTAGTGCTGTTACAGTTACAAATTAAGGAGCTATTTGATTAATCTGGTTTGGTACATGAGTTTGAGCATGTCATTTAACCAGTGTCCCCCAGTTCACCTCCTGAACAGGGACAGGTTGCCACACTGTTGAATGCATAAAAAATAGTTACAAAGTTAGCCTTTTGTGCCTTTGTCCCTTTATTATATTTTTCTTTCTCCAGACTTTGTGAGGAAACGAAGAAAATTATTTTAGTCTGTTCTTTGTAAAATGTGTGGCTTTCTGGCAATTTTTTTTAATTTTTTTATTGCAGTCAATAATGAGTGTGAGTTTCAGACTTTGTATCCTTCAGCAAATATTTCCTAATGCAAATCTTGTTAGTCTAGTAACTTTTAAGTATAAGAGAAATGTTTAATATCCATCTCTGATTTTTGAGCTAAGAAGCTGAATCAGAATAGGGGAGTTGCTGTTGATTGCACTATATAGTACTGACAACAGTGAGCTGAGATACATTTCTGGTCCATTATTTATGTATGTAATCCTTCACTTGATCGCTGTGTGTTTGGGTATGTTTGTGTGGGTGAGAGAGCATGTAGAGGACATATTTGTGGTCTGGACTTCATAAAATATGTGGTTTTCTGATAAAATGTAGATTATAGTAACTAAATAATGACAAAAACAAACCTTGGACTTCAAATCCCTCAGAAAAATGTTTGCTGATTCAAAACATGTTATAATAGCAGCTAAGTGTATAACAGCAATATTAAAGATCTGTTCTTGATTTTGGGTTTCTAGGTCTTGAGCTAAAAGGTTTGGAGGGAATGGGTGAGTAATTAGTTACACTGTATTCATCTCACAGCTGTGAGCTGAAATACATTTCAAGGTCATTATTTATGTATTTGTTCATTCATTTGATTGCAAGCAAACATTTGAGGTGTACACAGTCATACAAGGAGCTATAATTGATGGTTACATCTGTGTGTGTGTGTGTGTGTGTGTGTGTGTGTGTGTGTGTGTGTGTGTGTATATGTATATATATATATATATATATATATATATATATATATATATATGAATCATTGGTTCCTGCATCCCAGAGTAATTATAGTGTAAAAGAAGGAAAAGATTGCAATAAACAGGAACAACATCATAAACAATTCTTTAACAAGACCCTTTATACTCTCCTTCTGTATGGACAGTGTGATTATTAAAAAGGTTTTGGTTAAAACCTCATCTGAGTGACACACCATTTTAAATTCCCTCCAGCAGTGTTTGGGGGTACAGTGTAAAAACATTTAGTAGAAGGGCTAATTTGAAAGATTTATTAGAAAGGAACACACCCCAGTGCCAAGTGAATGGGTTCTTATAGGTTCATAGGTGATTTTACTAGGTTACTAGCACAAGAGCCTTTAAAAGCCTAGCCAATACTACCCAGGATATTGAAAGCATTGTATCTTAATGCCATAAATATGGGATGGGGTAGTATAGGGGTAGTGGGTCTTTGGGTGATGCAGCCCTGAGTCACTTTACAGACCATCCATAAGGGACATGGGCAATACCCCAGGAGTGAATTTATGGGTCTCTATCCATTTACTGAAATTCTTTTTGAAGAGAGTGAGGGATATACTTTGTTTTACGAAGATGTGAAATATATTCCATAGACGAGGTAGCCTTTGAGATATGAATCTCTCTCCAGCAAGTTTTATTAGAGTCACAAATAAGGTTCGGGTCCGTAATGTTTCTTGTGAATGTGTAGCATTTTCGTCAGGGTTGGATCAGAGAATGCCTTGTAGGTAAGGCACAAGTCCCATCTCAATAAACAATATGAGATGGAGTAAAGGGATAGGGCCTTTAGTCAGTCTACATAAGACATGTGTCTTACACTTTCTATTTTTTTAGTCTGAACCTCAGGGCGGTGCTCCAATTGATGCATGCGCCTTGTTAGATATATGTAGAAGGGAGCACTTTACTTTATTATGGGCCTGATGAGAGCAGGGTACTATGATACTCTGACTTCCTTTGATCTTGATGTCATGCCTTTCTTATAAGTTGTGCCATACAGAAGGATTTTCTCACTACTGTAGCTACCTGGTGGTCAAAGTTTAGGTTACTATCTGTCTGTGTTCCCAGTTCCCTCACCACTGGGTCTACTTATATGGGTGTTGATATTAGTATTATATTTTGCAGGGATATCCAATTTACCGAATAGTATGATTCTGCATTTTTTAGCATTTAGTCTCAGACCATAGTTGTGACACCTGTTTGTTGGATGTCATCATTGTTTGGAGAATTCAGTGATTGCTCCCAGCTTACAGTCACCAGTGAACTTGGTGAGCTGCAGGCCCCCAACACTGGCCTTCATTTCAGAGAAGTGTGTACCAAACAGGAGAGGTCCCAACATTGAGCCCTGCTGGCCACTGCTCTTAACAGGTTTCGTATCAGGAGTCGATTCACCTAGCCAGACAACGCGTGTCCTGTCAGTGAGCCAGTTGGCTATCCATCTGATGATGTAGGGGTTTATGCCTTATAAAATTGTGAAGTGTGGACATTGTAATCAATGCCCTTATACTAACTCCTCAGAACATGGTCATTAGTTTGAATTTATTATGAAATGGAGAAGGTTAGGCAGGTATAATTCCACCCCTGGGGTTTTCTAACTTGCTGTTTATTATCCTTCTTGGACATTCTATATAGGAAAAGCAGAAAACATGTTCTGCAAAATAATTTTCCAACATCTGTACAGCATTTACAAGAATGTTTTGGCAAGATATGTTTTAATTTATAACAATTTTCAATCCTTTTTATTTTATTTTTATTATTCAGTATACTTGAAAAAGTTGAGGTGCCTTTGAGAGATGGTGATTGAAAATCAACTTTGTGCGCAAAGGGAAGTACTTTGTCAGTTGCAAACTGAAGCAGCAGCCTCCATGGGCTTAATGAATATATCAGTATCAACATTTTTCTTAAAATTAAGTCTGCAAAGTTTTAATTCTGTTTTTTGATTACATGAGGTTTATTTTATAGCTTTGTAAAAAAAGTTAAAGATTTATGTATTATTACTTGTTTTATTTATTTTATTTTAGGATTTAGAGATCATGCTAATTATAATTGTTCCATGACTTGAGTTTTAATTTAATGTTGCTGCTGTTCTTGTATGTCACAGGTTTTGATGAAGTCCTAAATTGATTTTAAAAGGCAAACGTGTTCAAACTTTATTTAATAACACAATTTCTGTTTATTAAACAGCTTTGTTTGCAATTCCTTCTTGTGAAGATTTTTCATAGTAGTGATTTTTTTCATTCTTTTTTATGTGCTTCCAGGTGGTTTAACTTGAAATGGTTTTATTCTGATAAGCAGTATAATGAAATAAAAACTAAATATTTTATCGCATTCTTTGGAGGGGGGCATTCCCTGTCTTCAGAATCAGATCACATTACTGCCACTAATACTGGTCCATTGTTAGCTGATGTAACTCAAGACACGAGTCCATGCTGTTGAGTTTAAATTATCAAGTTTAGTCTTCTGTCTTTGAGTTATGCAGGGTCCTTATGGCACTTAAAGGTTGCAGGAAAACATCACTGATAAGTTGCTAACTGTGTAGGCAGATTCCACCACCATCAATTGTTATGGTAGTGGTTTATTTATTCTAGAAGTCAGCTCCTGTAGAATCCCTGGAATTGGCCATCTCTTCATTCCCTGTAGCAGTCAAAGGTTTTCAAATATAACAGCAAGTTTATATCCCATCTTCCAAATTCCGGACTCTACCCTCTCTCTCTCTCTCTCTCATTCCCAGAGCTGAATAAACTTTTATGTCTACTACTCTTCCACTTGTCTTCAACTCTTATTACTACAGATGAGCAAATGGTTTAATTATTTCCAAAATTACTAATTATAACTAAAGCTGCTGTAAAATTAATTATTGAATAACTTCCAAGAGAGCTGCCCATTGAGTAATATCTTTTTTTCAGCTTTCCCACTGTGAAAACAGAAACTCAGGAAAGAGAGCTATTGAATTTGTCTTTCTGGGTAAATTTCAGTTATTGGCTAGTAAGTGCACTGCTTAGATGCAAGCAAAGAAGAAATTTAAAGAACTTGAAAGAAAATCAACCACAAGAGTTGAGGAGAAAACACTGGCTGGGGAGAATCAGCTGTTCAGCAAAAACAGCTCAAGCTCCAGCTTTGGTGCAATGCCTTTCAGTAATCTAGATAAAAACATAAGTGAAATGTGCTCAAAGTTGATTAAAATAAATGAAACACTGAAGGAATATTTCAAATCAAATAACAAAAGGCTGGAAAAATGGAAGAAACTTTAAACAGATATTCATATGAGCTAATAAAACTGTAAAAATCAGAGGTCAACATGAAAAGGCTAGCTGAGTATAAGACTGCTCATGAAGAGATGTTTCAAAAATGGTAGATTTAGAGGACAAAGCATGTAGGGAAAACCTAAGACTTTCTGCTATACTAGAAAAACTGAAAGGAACAGACTGCATTGATTTTATGAAAGCACAAATAAGCAACTAGACTGGTATTCCACAGCAGGAGTTGCTAATTGAAAGGGGCACATTGTGTGTATGCTCCAAATCTGGCCAAGACTTCTAATAGTAAAGATGCGATCCTACTAGCAGAAAGAGTTGATTCTGACAAAACAGTGGCACAAGAACAACTTACTAAAAGTTGGACACAGTCGAGTGTTTGTGGGAAATGACCACTCGTACACCAGACAGAAGAGTAAATTTATTCCAGCAAATCAGGAAATGTCGAGAAGCAGGTGTGAGATTCAAGCTGCTGTATCCAGCTATCCTCAGAATATTTTTTCCTGGAGGATCAAAATCATTTTTTGATGCAGAGCTTGCCGAGGAGGAGATCCAAATGTTTGTTCAACAAAAAGCTATTAAAAAGAACAAAAAGCTATTAAAAAGAAGGGGATTCTGTTTCTTATTTTTCTGATAATAAAGGTCAGAGAGAGACTATGCCAGTGAAACCTTTTTCCAATGTTCCAAAGAAAAATGCTTGAGAGATAGAAAAAAGCACAGGAGTTGACTAGAAGAGCAAGGAGTACATTGGAAATGAACCAGAGACTGGAGCTGGGAGATGGAGGAAGAAAACCAGCAATTCAGAAATTAATAAATGTGGGATTACAAAGCTTCAGTCACATTTATGAAATATGGCAGAACAAGAAAACCTGGAAATATTGGACTTATTTGACTTTGTTAAACTTATAAGTGGCTCCAAAGCATTTACCCAATTACATGTCACTAATGTTTGGAAGAACATTAAAGGGAGGGGGAGAAGGAAAGTGGTAACAGTTAAGCAAAACAATGTTTGTTCTTAATATGTTTATAAAACATGATGTATTGTGCATGTATATAGTAAATCTTTAAGTTATTTTTGTGTGTAATAGAGATACTAAAGTAAACAGGTGCCTGTTTTTCCTTTTTCTTTCATTATTCTTGTTCTCTTTTAAGAAATGAAGGCACTGCAATGTAAAAAGACTAGCAAGCCGTGTAAAAAAGACCATAATACAAGTAAAATGAATATGGTTTTTCTTACTTTTGTATGGGGGATGACTGGATTAAGGCTCTTTGCTTGATCTAACAACAAGTTTTAACTGGAAGCAGGTAAAAAAAGAACAATAAATGTAATGGAAAGTTTTTAGCAAATAAATCACAATACAACATGAGAAGCCTGTAGTGGAAGGCAACTCAGTATCTGGTTCTCATGTTTGTATGGAGACAACTTGATAAGGGCAATAAAAAACAGATTGTTTTCTCTCAGTGGCTAAAAGAAAATGTTTTCTTAAAGCATTCAAATTGTTTTCTACATCTGGGAGAGGAATAAAGATAAGACAAAAACAGACAGGACTTCATGTAAGTAGAAACACAGGCTGCACCGTGTGTGTCTTAGCATGGATAACCTTCATTACAGGTTAGTTCAAGCCTGTGAGTATAGCTGTCAATCTGGGACAGATGTTCCTATTAGGAGGGTTACAATTTATTTTTTGAGGGTTTTCATTAAAACAAAAAGTCTTGTGTAAGATGTGGCAAAGATTCAAATGATATGACAAGAAACAATTGTATAAAAGATCGACGTGCCAGTCATTAGTATATGCATGTAACAAAAAAGCTGAAACTAGATATTTTAAAAAGTTGTTATACTTAACATGAGGGAATAATAACTTCTTATCATAATGGCAACATTTTCCATATTATCTTTGAATGTGAATGGTTTCACAGGTATATACAAAAAGAAAAAGTGGTGAATTGTATTAAGAATGCAGCATGCAAATAGCTGTGCTGCACATTTGGAAAGAACTGAGCGTGTAAATTTCATAAAGAAAGGGTTTCAGGATGGCTATTCAGCAGAATATTTGGGACAAATGGAAAAGGGGAGCACTTATATTAATTGCTAGAAGAGTTCTAACAATGGTAGAAGGGGGGAGATAATAATGGTAAGTTTGTAGTAGTAAGAGGCTGCTGGCAAGGGAGGATGAGTACATTGGCATGTATTTATATTCCACCTACATCCGCTACAATGGAACTTAAAATTATGTGAGAAATAATCATCTTTCAACAGGGAATATTACTTATAGGTGGGTACTAGAATTTGATTTGCAACAGTGAGGATATATCTGGGGAGCCTAGAAGAGAATATATAGCAAAACAGTGTAGATCTTTGAAGAAATTTATGAAAATATTTGGTATGGAAGAAGTGAATTAAGTAGTAGGAGCTCAGAGAGAGAATTTACATCTTATTCCCAAGGTACAAAAACTAGGCTAGGCTAGACAGAAATTATATTTCACAAGAACATGTGCATTTAATTAAAGGTCTTGATACACATCCAGTAATTATTTCAGATCACACACCAATAAGTGAAATAAGAATGTAGGCTAAAAATTAAAATGAGACACTGGCACTTCCCCACCTATCTCTTAAAAGGAGAGGAATTTAACTCATTACATCTGGGTGACACTTCCATGTGTATATGCAATTAACTCCTGATGCCTCTAGGTGTCAGATATTGCTTGTTCATATTTGCATCAATAATTCCAAAACCATGCTATGGACAAGATCTTAAAATATTTCATCTTAAAGCTTACACAATGGCAAACTCAACTGCATTAATATTTGACCTCTGTCTAGTGCAGGTAAGTAGATTTTAACTATTGTTTTTATGATATTAATTTATACAGATATAATTTTCACGTTTCTAAATATATCAACGACTAAGTAACACAGGCAGAACTCCTTAGCCTCACATGCAAACTCTCAGCTAGATGAATAAAATGCTGCTGACAGCATGTGTGTAACGTGAGTGGTTGCTGAGATATTGTTAGTTGTTTACAAAATATTACAAATGTAACTGTTACTATGTTTACTGTGACTCATAAAATTCTGTTTACAACCTAGAACCTAAAGAATACTACCAATATAAAAACAGCTTGTGCTGAAGAGTTTGCCATTTATATTTCTTTCATAACCCCTATGGTTCCAGAGATATGAACATTTGTTTGAAATGTGAGGACATAATTTGATTCTGTCAAAAGGCTCAGGCTCTGCCATTCGGAAGTTACAGTGCAAACTTCCTGAGCTCCATTGGAGTGAATGAGTTAAGTAATGGGAAGTGGAAATTATTTGAGAGTTATTGTTGAAGGTAAGAAATTTCTTCAGAAAATATAGCTAGGAAGAGGTTTAAAATGAAAGTCTGGTTTAAATATATGGTAGAAATAAAAGAAAGAGGCATGATTAAGAAGTAACAAGAATTGTTTAGAAGGACTGACAAAGGTTAAATTATTGAGAACAAGGGGAATCTCTCAGAAATAAAAGAGCTGCAACTGCAGAGTGTTAAAAGAGAAAATAAGGGACTGCCATGGTAGTATGCGTAGGTTTAGGAAGATTGCTGTTAAGCAACTGTTGTTAGATAATTCCAGAGCACAAAAGCTTTTAGCACAAAGACTCGGACAACAGAAAGTAGTAAGGGTTGTTGCCAAGCTTAGGGAGCGTATAACAAGGAAAACAACTAGAGATCCTATAGAGGTACTAGAAATATTTTGGAAACTTAATGAAAATCTGTAAAAAGCAGGGAAATGTGGACATTAAAAAAAAAAGTACAAATAGAGTCTTTATGGAAGAATTAAATGTGCCAAGGTTGGAGGTAAATGAGGCTCAATTACTAACAGTTAACAGAGGAGGAGAGGAAATAAAATGGTGATGTATAACCAATCTACAGAAAAGTCTCCAAGAATCTTCTGGAAGTTAGAATCTAGGAAGGTAGAAAGTGATAAAGATCTGCAAGGTTTGTTTAGTAGTATTTTAAAAGGAGGAGAAGCACCAACATCCTGGAAGAAAGCTGTGGTGGCTGTAATATGTAAAGATGGTAAAGGCCCTTCAGATACAGCTTCATATTGGCCCATTTTGATTTTAACCATGATTGTAAAGTGTTTATTTCTATAATGGCATTTGCATTTACATTCCCTGACACAATAATAAGGTTAATCGCAAGGATATATGAGGGATTGATGGTGAAAAAGTAAAGTGCGGGGGTGTCTGATAAGTTCTGTTTAAACAGAGAAACCAGGCAGGGATGTCCTCTTTTCTGTTTGTTATTTGCATTATATTTAGAACCACTGGCAATGAAAATAAGGGACTCAGAAATTCAAGGATATAATTGGTATGGTAATCAAGAAAAGACTATTTGAAGATGATACTATTTTGTACATGATAAAACCAGAAAATATATATTTCAGTGTTGTGGAACAAAGTTGGTTCAGCAATACCCATATCTATGGGGACACAGTAAAAAAAAAAAACATGCAGTGTAACATTTTGGAGGAGGGATGAGGTTTAAGGGAAGGCAGGAATTGAATGAGCTATGTAATGTTTGATGGACAATGACTGTATAGAAGATTATAAGTGATGTATAATGTCTGCAACTGAAAATATGGCAAAAGTTTTTTTCATTTATATAAATATATGATTGCCTGTGTCATGAGTGATAATTCAGTAAACTACTAACAAATTGACAGAAAACACCAGGAAGGACCCTGCTACCCAGGGGTGGTAGAACCAAATGTACAGACCAGATACACGAATTTGACCTAGGTTTCGTCTTTATTGTACAGACTTCTTTAGAAGTCCTTCCTGGTGTTGTCTGTCAATTTGTTAGTAGTTTGGATCCGTTTTCTTCTTTTTGATAATTCAATAAAGATGTTTTAAAAAACAAAAAAAAAATAAAATGAATTACTGAATGAAATATAGCCTTTTGACATCATTATAGAAGTGAAAAAGTAAATGAAATACATTTATCCTTGAGCTTTCAAACCACACAGGACCTTCATCGAGCATAAATTGTTCCATGCATTGTAGGTTATGTTAATGTTTGTGTGCATTTGTTTATATTGTATATAATTTGTGTGTCTGATTTATATATATATATATATATATATATATATATATATATATATATATATACATATATATAATGTGTGTGTGATATGCATGACTCAAATAGGTATCGAACAGTGGCAAACACTTTAACCTTTTGCTTTTACTAGTGTTGTAACACTGACCACGTTGTGATTACTACTGCATGGCAAAACTGTGCCAGTCACGTCTAAAATGTGTAGCAGTATCAGTGCAAATCCTAAAGTGCTTGTAAAAAACAAGCAAACCACAAAACAACTAAAAGAGTCTTTTTTGTGGTTGGCAAGCACCATCTGCACCTCTCATAGGGGCTTTGCTTCCCTGCACTCCTTACTTATAAAGAGTGATTCTGAGATTGCCTTATGTAAAAGAACGAAGAGCAATTTAAAGTGGATGTTTTGGTCTACTCTGTCTCTGACTCAGTGTAATCCTAAGAAATGCACATTGTGGAAGTAATATTTAAGAAATTCCAAACAGATAAAACATAACTGAGCAAAAGATCCGTAGCAAACAGATATGAGCAGTCCAGGCAAACTTATAAATAAGTACATTTGTAGATATACACACTATAGATAATGCTGGCTGGTGTGTGTATCTATCTGTATGCAGATATAGATATATGTATAGATATATGCTATTGGATCATCAATAAACTTTAAGATTCAATATATCACTGAACTTTCATTGTGTTCCCAACCATCAAAATGCAAATGAAAAAGGAAACAATTTCATAATATTTTTTTTATAAGGCAGGATGCCCTCTGCAGCCCCCTTCTCCCACATCTCCAAATATAACTCAGTACGCATACCACCACAGTTCTAAAAATACTAACTCCAAAACTGCAGAACAGTGGTCAAAAGAAAAAGCATCCTTATTCCACTGTTAACCAATCACATGGTATTTTTCTGATGACTTCGATGTACAATGAAACTTACATGTTAAAAAGACGATCAATGAAATAATGACTGACAGACTGAATGCCTCACACATATATATGAATTACAGTCACTAATCGTGGGCACACAATTTCTCAAATATAAAAAAACTAAAAAAGTGATGAAACCTTCTTTCCCGAAATGACCACACTCAACACTGAGACTTACACAAACCACCCATACCCCACATTGTACTGATCACAAAAAGAGAGCAGTTTCCTTTGTGATTAGTCATCTAAAGACACCCACAAGCACTACCTACCTTCAGACAAAATTTGAATGGTAATATTGTCGGGAAAAGGGTAATGTGTATGGGTGGGGCAGCAGCAAGATTAAGGTTAGCAAACAGGAGTAAGAATGGGCAGGAGAGCTTCACACCCCCTTGCATCACCTTACTCGTGTGTGCTAATCCCAGTCTTGTTCCTAGCTGCAGTTCTACATTACCTTACAAAAAACTCTCTGTCTTATACAAGTCACTCAAATACATTAGACATGCACACAGTACTAAACCTATCCTCTTACCTAGCCCTTACTGTAACTTTAACCCCCAAACAACCACTGCCCATGACTGTTGCCAAAACTTTGTTACTTCCAAAAGTCTGGGCATTGACACACCGTCACTCACCATAACCAAAATCACATCCCCTAAAATACATAAAAATTCAGCATTCCTCCTTGTCATAAACCCTGCACTCTGTACATGGTGCTTTTGGTAAAAAGACTTAGCATTATAGCAGTACAGTCTTTTGTGAAGGTAAGCATTTGACAAAGTAAACTGTTATCATGCATATGCGTGTATTTGTGTAATTATTCTGTGTTAAGCAGTAGTATAACATGGTGTAACAGTGACTATCTTTTGCTACTTTATCACTTTATGCATGTATTTCACATTCCCATTTTATCTATGCACAAGAAACTTTCAGTATTTATAGTGGTGCAGTGGATAGCATTGTCATTTTACAGCAGGAGGTCCTTTGGTTCGATTCTCAGCTGGGGTGCCTTCTCTGCATGTCCTCCCTGTGTTTGCATGGGTTTCCTTTGGGTGCTCCAGTTTCCTCTCACATTCCAAAGAAGTGAAGTAGGTGGACTGGACACTCTAAATTGGTCATAGGTGCCAGTGTGCATGAGAGTATGTGATATGGAAGAACAACCACGGCAGGGCTAGCCAGCCAGTGATGTGAACCTTGGCTGAAGATGATTGTCACTGTTTAAGTGACACCCTGATCTCATGTGCAAAACAGGTGGAGGGGGGCCTGTTACCAAGGATATGAACTTTACCAGTATCTCCAATACCAGCTTGGTGGATATGGGCATCCTGAGGCAATGTAGAAATTATCTCATGATTACTGACAACCAGTTTATTCTGAAACAAACTGATATGGTATGTGAGAGATGCATTTACACAATCTCATTGGAGGCAAAGCTCTCACATAAAAGCACCCCTAATGTCAGTCAGATGGTCAGTAGCACACATGTTGCAACCATCCCACACAGTTCAAAGCAGACACATAGACCTACATATACTGAGGCATTTAAATGTAACCTACCTAAACCCCAAAGACCTCCTAAACAAAGTTCCCATAACAAATACCCTCAGCAGCCCTTAGTGTACACTTTCAAAACACCCACATCAACACATACAGGCATATCTCATGGAGCCTCTGCCTCTAAGCCCATAATGCAAGCCAGCACACAATCCAACACGCTGAACATTGGTGACTCCATTGTGAGACACAGTGATGTCCCTGTCACCAGGATAAGTAAGGAGAGTGTCACAGTCAGTTGCTTATTAGGAGCCAGAATCCATCACATTACATATGCACTCAGGTCATTGGACCACAAGTACCAGTATGACTCAGTCATAGTCCATGTCAGTGTAAATAACCTGAGATGTACCTCCAGCACTATATGAAGAGAGACATCATGCAACTCTCAGAATGTGTGTCCCAGGCTGGTATAAGCCTAGCACTGAGCAGCGTTTTACTTTCTCCAGAGACGATGCCACAATATGAACAGAAGATGACTGAAGTTAATAAATGGCTTAGTTTCTAGTGTCATTGTAAGGGGGGGTGCAATATTTGTCAACATGGAGTGAGATGATCAACAGTCCATGCTGCTTTGGTAGGGGATGGTCTGCCCCTCTCCCTCTACACTTTCGAA